>NW_010291758.1:0-1038 GCF_000700745.2 Antrostomus carolinensis | reverse complement strand
TTAAAGGTCTTTTCCATTGGAGGCAATTCTGGGATTCTGTGAAATGGGGAATCAGGGACTGATTGACGAGGGGGCCATTAAGCGGCTGCCCCAGCCAAGGATGCACCAGAGGGATGCGGAGCCATTGCTGGGAGACCTCGCTAGTGGGGTGACTGCACTGCAAACCCACCAGCTTCAGAGGGGAAGGCAGATGCCAGCTGCCCCGGTGGTTGGAACCCCAGCAGTCCGTGTGAGAACAGCCGCTCTTTCTCTGCTTTTGTAACCAAAATCAGTATTAAATCTCCTCTCTAAACTGTTATGGTTTTGAGAGTCTTCATTTCAGGTAACACTTTCACTCTTCCTTCTGCGTGGCTGGAGCACACGCTGTCCCTGCCTGTATCGCTCAACGCCCCAGGCCTGCTGTGCCACCAGGCTGGGCAGCAAAGTCCTACCCAAAATGGAGGCCAGCAGTAAGCCAAGTGTGAGTGCAATACCAGAGGCTGGCAGCAGCTTCTCACAGCTCGATCTGTGAGCAATGTCATAGAGTCACAAACTGGTTTGGGGTGGAAAGGACCTTAAAGCTCATCCAGTCCCAACCCCTCTGCCATCAGCAGGGACACCTTCCACTAGACCAGGTTGCTCAAAGCCTCATCCAACCTGGCCTTCAACACTTCCAGGGAGGAGCAGCCACAGCTTCTCTGGCCAACCTGGGACAGTGTCTGACCACCCTCACAGTGAAGAATTTCTTCCTCAGATCTCATCTAAATGTACTCTTGTCCAGTTTATAACCACTTAGATCCCTCAAGTTGAGGAGCCCAAGGCCTGAAGTGCAAACCCCGTCAGCCCTACTCGTGTGCTTCCCGCCCTGGGCTTTGACGCCAGTCCTGGTGTCAGCTTGGGAGCGCGAAGGCTCCTGCTGTGGCAGCGGGGTTACGTGACACGGGGCACCCGGCCTCAGCCCAGGGCAGCGCTGGTAAGACAGAGATCACGGTGGAGCAGCCGCCCGGCTGGCGGGCAGCGGCGGCCTCGGGCTAATCCCATCTCCCCGCTTCCCCTCGT
>NW_010291757.1:0-2357 GCF_000700745.2 Antrostomus carolinensis | reverse complement strand
CCTCAGTTCAAGAAGGACAGGGAACTTCTTGAGAGGGTCCAGCACAGAGCCACCAAGATGATTAAGGGAGTGGAGCATCTCCCTTAAGAGGAAAGGCTGAGGGAGGTGGGTCTCTTTAGCTTGGAGAAGAGGAGAATGAGGGATGACCTCATTAATGTTTATAAATAGGGCGAATGTCAGGAGGATGAAGCCAGGCTCTTCTCGGTGATATCCAATGGTAGGACAAGGGGCAATGGGTACAAGCTGGAACACAGGAGGTTCCACTTAAACACGAGGAAAAAATTCTTTACTGCAAGGGTGACAGAGCACTGGAACAGGCTGCCCAGGGAGGCTGTGGAGTCTCCTTCTCTGGAGACATTCAAAACCCGTCTGGACACCTTCCTATGTAATATTATTTAGGTGCTTCTGCTCCGGCAAGGGGATTGGACTAGATGATCTTTCGAGGTCCCTTCCAATCCCTAACATTCCATGATTCTGTGATTCTGTGAATTTACTGTAACTATTTTGTACACACTGTATTTAAAAAAAATGTTTTTCAATAACATATCCATACATTTAGCCTTTTTCCATTGTGGCAAAAGAGGATAACATAAAAATATGTTTCTTTCACTCTATTATTACATGTACTAACACAAACAATAAATCTTTGCAAGTTGACTTACTGATATATATATTTGCAGACAGAAAGGGAGGTATAGGCAGTTTGTTATATACAAAGTATGTACTAATATGCTCTGTGTGTAATTTAGTACAGATACACCCACATGTGTATAGTTTTAAAAAAGTATTCTATTTAAAAAAGACCAACAGATTAATGTGAAATTTAAACTTGCTTCCTTGAAATTTGACAAGGGTATATTCCTATAGAGCAAGACTGTCTTCAGGTGACTCAGTTGCTGAGATTTGATGTGAGTTTAGAGGTATATTTGTCCTTTCTGGAAGTATTCTAATGGGTCTGCATTTTGTGGGCATAATTTAGAAGAAGTCAGGGGCCTGATAAATAACATGTTTGAAAGAATCTCACTTTAAACTATATTATAATACATATCAGCTTGTACTTTAGAAGGCAAGGACAAGCAAAAGGTAAGAATTTCTACCTTACTAATTATACTTATGACTAAGTCCATTCTACAACTTCCTAGTAAATCATTTGAAATGGATGGAATTAATTACTTAATGTATTCTTAATTTTCTTTCTAAAAAAGCAAGGATGTAAGGATATTTCCATTTTGCTTCTCACAGTCTCAATCACTAGTATTGACAAATTTCACAAACTATTTTAACCAGTGAATTAATACCAAATTCTCCAGAAAGTGAGAAGAGAAGCAGTTGGATATGATCATAGGGAGGTAAAGAAGACAAGAGAGCTTGCTGCTTTCCAGAAAGGTGTAAACATCATGCTGTGTGTTCCTTCTGCTAATACAATGCTTATGGCTTTATTTCATGTTTTGAGGAAACCCTGCTGCAACAGTGAAACTAACAAACTAAGAAAAACAGCATTATGCTGAATCTCTAGCTTCTGGGATTAACTTCTCTTTTATCTCCTGGGATTAACTTCTTCATTGCTCAGGTCCACTACTGAATTTGTATACTTTTCTCAAATGGCATTTGCATTCTATTAGCAATAAAGTAATATCAATTAACAGATTGAAAAGATTTATTTTGGGTATTTTCATGGTCATCCTTAGAAAATAATTATTTTCAATTAAAAAATTAAAATTATAATGGAATTTTACATTTTACTAGAAAATATCTTGAGAAAATAATTTCTCTCAGAAAGTTCATGCCAGTAAAAATGTTTGAAAATACAGTGGTCATTCTCATAACATTACAACTGACTAAGTTGCCAATAACATTTATGCAATTTTTCCAGTAGTCTCAATGTAATTGCAAATGCTGCAAATACTGTAGCAGTCTTATCTATTTATACTCTTTCCTGTCTTCTGTTTGTTGCTGTTTTTAGTTGTTGCTGTGGGAACAATAAACTGGAGAAGGATTTAGAACTATTTTCTGAAGGCTGTGAGAATGAACATATGCTGGAATTGAAGATCTGGGTATGTGCATGAAAAGAGCATGTATCACACAATTCTCAGCTATCCTCTATGGTCCTGTCCTTGAGGGTCATTCATATGAAAGGAATGGACATCTTTCTATGCTCCTGAGTAAGTGCCAGATTGGGTGAGAATAAAAGTAAAAGACTTTAATTGTGCATGAGTTCATATTAAAATAAAATGCTTGCCTTTGACAAAACAAATGTAGGTTTTTTCTTTAAGCTACTCAACTAAAATGCTGGCATGTAACACTATGGCTTGGCTGCTTTTGTTTTGAATAGATTTCCCCTCCCTCCCCCCCACCCC
>NW_010291756.1:3204-6660 GCF_000700745.2 Antrostomus carolinensis | reverse complement strand
AGCGAGGTACCGCTGGGTGCGTTTAGTGTGTATTTGTGCGGAGAGTCTCCTGTGGCCTGTCGCGGGGCTCCGGTGTCCCCCGGGCCTGGAGTGGTGTAACATCCGGTGAAGTGGTGTGTGTTCAGGTTGTGTAAGTCCTACAAATCTCCCTCTTGTGGGAGGGGGTCTTCTCTTTAGAGAAGACTAGGGAAGACAAAGAAGCGTGCGTGGCCTTACAGATGAGGTTTCACATGCCGAGAAAATGATGTAATCTGGAGATATAGTAGCCAGGTAAAACGTGGCTTACCTACCTCAAGAAAATCAGAAAAGTACAATGAACTGTGGCAAATTGTTACTTAAAAAAACAAACAAACACCAAAAAAAAAAACCCCACAACAAACCAAATTAGTAAAATTGCAACTGTCATTAGGAAATAAAAAGTATTTGGACTGTAAGGTAGCCCAGAGAACATTAAAGCATCAGTCAGTTTTGGGACAGTCTTTTCAAAAGAGTGTGGTTGAAATAAACATGAGCCAATGGTATGATGAGCAAGGTGTTGACATAAATGGGGCAAACCAGAAGAGATGCCGAACTCCAAAAGACTCACTGTAATACTAATGGGACAGTATTATACTGTGTTACATATGTCCCCGTTTGCGCCATTCCTCTAAATCCTTCTTGGCCCCTTTGTTGCTGGTAGCATCCTTTGTTTTGCGTGTGTGCTTGTTTTTTCCCAATGACATGAAGAACATTCCATGGGAGCTGTATTGGTCTGTATGCAATAACATGAGAAGAACTAGCAAAAACAGAAGTAGTGAAGGAGGGTAAATGATTTCTTAATAAGTTGTTCACTTCTGTCAGGACTTGTCTGTTGCACTTTTTTGTATGTGTATAGAAAAAAAAAAAACATTTTCCATTAAGTGTTCATGGGTTAAAATCACTATGGGGAAAGGGAATGCTGATTCTAAAGAGAAGAATAATTTTCTAGGTCAAACTTCTGTGTTTAAAGCATAGGTGGCCTTTTTTTCTGAGACTGTTTTAAATAGAAAGTTAATTATACAATAAAAACAGGATCATTATTTCAAATGCATGATGTGTGCTAAACAAAATAAAATGACTGAAATAGATAACTGACTTCTGTCCCTATTTTTTGTCAGCCTTCTAGCAGTGGCCGAGCTGCAGAGCTCCTCGCCAAAGAACGTGGAACAGTGCCAGGGTTTGTTGGCTTTGGAACATCTCAGAGTGATCTAGGTTATGTTCCTGCAGTTCAAGGAGCAGAGGAAATAGACAGCCTTGTGGATGCTGATTTTCGCATGGTGTTGCGAAAACTTTCTAAAAGGGATATCACAACAAAATTAAAAGTAGGTATATCCTTTGTTCCCCATAACATTTTTTTATCAGAAAACTATTTTTCTTAAGTACAGGAGAGGAATATATCAAGGTAGTACTATGTTCATAGTGGTGAATTTGCTAGAACTGCAGTCCAGGAGGTATCTTAGAGACTTAGAAAATGTCCATCATGCAGTGCTGATGGAGCATTCATAAAATTAACTGTATAGATGCTCAATTGCAAGAAATTAATTGATTTTTGAAAAAGAGAGTTGCAGTGTCTGGTAGAAGCTGGTAAATTACAGAAGATATCTATCTGACTTCATAAATCATGCTCGTAATATCTTGATTTTAGGCTATGCAAGAGTTTGGAACAATGTGCAAGGAAAGAGAAGCGGAAGTTGTTAAAGGTGTTCTTCCTTACTGGCCAAGAATTTACTGTAAAATCTCACTAGTAAGTATTAAAGTATCTAAATTACAAACTTCTCTGGGTATTTCCTATGAAAACCTCTAAGGCAGTCTTTATTGATATATCTAACTTTGTTGGAATTACTAACTTATTCTAGGAAAACATGAAATTGAAGGAAAGTAGTGTTCTTTATTGTGGAAATCTTTCAGTATCACTAGTGGGTGGAATCTTGAACTGTTTATGCTTGGACTGTACTTGTTGAATGAAGATAGCTATTTGATCTAGGACTAATATCTGAACAGACTTAATATTAAAAAAAAAACCAAACCAAAACAAAAAAGAAACCCACAAATAAAACCCCAGACATGAAAAGACCATGCAAAGCCAGCTAATGCATAATTTTCTGATATATTTAATAAATCTCCAAACTGTCTGGACTGGCTACTCTTGGAAATGTGATATTGGTCAAAATGAATCGCTATTTTGATTCATTAGAGCAATTCCTAGTATTTCTTTCAGGAGCCAATAGCATAGGAAGTCATTATGCTGTAAATTTATACACAAATAATGGATAATGATGCACAGTTTATGTGGGCTTATGGTTGTTTTAATCCAAAAAGGGTCTTCAAGGCTTCGTGTTTGTATAGAATGGAAACAGAAACTGTAGTTGAGGATATCAGGAAGAGGTTACCATTTTGAATGTACAACACACTGGGATATTCCCAATCATATTGATGCTACTAAGTTAGAACTCTCCCATTATCTGGGAATACCAGGACTTTCTTGTCACTGTTGTTGCACATTTTCAAATCTTTATAGCCTGCTTCATTGTTAAAATGGCTGAACTGAAAGACAGCCTTTTTTGGTTTTTTGGTTTTTTTTTTGGTCATTACTTCTGCTTTGAAGTACCCAGCATCAGAGGTACATTTCTTAAAAAAATAAAACTTTCTCTTTTTTTTTTTTCTTTAACAGGATCATGATCGCCGTGTTCGAGAAGCAACTCAGCAATCTTTTGAGCAACTGATTCTTAAAGTAAAGAAACACTTAGCTCCTTACTTAAAAAGTATCATGGGATACTGGCTGATTGCTCAGTGTGACACTTACTCCCCTGCTGCTTCTGCTGCAAAAGTAGCTTTTGAGAAAGCTTTTCCTTCAAGCAAACAACCTGAAGCCTTGGCATTCTGTAAAGATGAAATTCTTAATGTGAGTTGATACTTATGTATTTTTTAAGGCCAGCTTTTATTACAAGTTTAAAATTCATCCTGCCCTCATCTGTTCTTCATGGTTAAATTTCTTTCTCTCCTGAAACTTTGCTTTTGCTAATGTGAAGAGAAGACTGAGGCAAAGATGCATCCTCTATTTTTTTGACTTGCGGTTAGAATGACTAGAACCAGAGGAATGAATATTAAGTGAATTTTCTTGTTTTAATTTCTATGTAATGATGATCAGTCATCACATAATGTTGCTGACAGATGGAGTAATGATGCTGGAGTAGTTTAGCTGTAGTGGTAGAGGATTAAAGAACACTGAGCAGTGTTTCAGAGAGCTACTACAAGTTTAGTTCTGACCAAAGTTAATGATCTTCTGCCAGTCGTATATGAAAATCAATTGAATTTAAAAAGGTGGAAGTTTGCATTTCTGTCCCATCATATGCAAACTTAACCATTTTGTTTTGTCTCTGTTTGGCTTCTTTTTACCAGAAGCCTGTGGTCATAGGACTGCAACTTACAAAGTATTAT
>NW_010291756.1:0-3172 GCF_000700745.2 Antrostomus carolinensis | reverse complement strand
AGGAGTCAATTAACTTAAGTTCTTGTTCACTAGGATGTCTGAAGTGTGTTGACTCAGAGATGGTGAAGTTTTATTAGAGAGCTGTGTATGAAAAATGTATAGACTATATTATTCACATACAAATGTTAGATTCTCATGTGTATATAAGTATTTTTTTCCCCTAGGTACTTCAAGATCACCTTCTGAAAGAAACATCTGATACACTCAGTGACCCCCAGTATGTTAGCCTCCTTTTATGTATATGGTTTAAGTCTTGGTCTATATTGGGTTCTCTGTACCTGGAGGTAATGGATTTAGTTTTGTTTCAAGAGACAGAATAGTTATTTGAGACCAGATCCCAGCAACTTTCTTTGGGACTAAAGTATAAATGCTTTTGAAAGTGTTAACAGTTGTCTCCTTGTTTCACCTCTTTTAGGAGAAGCCTTTTTTAATAACTGGAAGATGAGATTACTTGAAACTCTCTTTTTCTGACACTTTATAATGTAACTTTGTAGTGTTAGAACCTATGGAAGGTTTACATATTTACATTGCTGGTATCTGAAATGGAAAGAACACCACAGTAAAACTAAAGACAGTTTAATCTAGACAGTTTAGAAGAGCTTGTGAAGCCTATTGCTTTATTTATGGTTCACTTTAATTTGTTTTGCTTTGTTCTATTTTCTGAGAACTGTACCAGAGGAAGAAAGGGAAGCCAAATTTTTCCGGATTCTGACCTGTTCCTTGTTAGCTTTAAAAAAGTTGCTTAGCATGTTACCAAAGAAAGAGATTCATTCATTGGAGGAAAAGTTAATGTCACTTCTGTCCCAAAACAAATTTTGGAAATACAGCAAACACAGCATACCACAGGTGACTTTTTAGTTTCTTCTTTATTTTGTTTGGTTTTAGTTAAAGATAATACACTGAACCTCAGCAAGTATTAACTACTTGTACTTTACAAGAATGAATTATGTTTGAAACAGCCTTCAGATTTCTAGGCCTTAAATAGACAATACTGCTCTAAAATTTGCCCAATAGGCTAATTTGTTATTTCCGAGTCACTATCATCTATTACTTGGCAATCTGCCATCATTTCAAATTCATGTAAAAGATACAAACTGTGTTAGCTTACTGGGTGTGTTCTTAGTGTTTTTAGATTTTCATTTTTTTAAACCATTTTATTAGTCTTTGGTCTGCTAAGATCAATAGTGCATAGAGTGATGAGTTGATTCCAGTAGTATTTTGTTAAAAAGTTTTAAGATGATTTTGAGAAAACACGCCTTTTGAGAAGTATATTAAAATGAGGAAAAACTTCTTTACTGTGAGGGTGTCAGAGCACTGGAATAAGCTGCCCAGAGGGGTTGTGGAGCCTCCATCTCTGGTGATGTTCAGAACCCACCTGGATGCTTTCCTGTGCAACCTGCTTTGGCAGGGGGGTTGGACTAGATGATCTCCTGAGGTCTCTTCCAACCCTTACGATTCTGTGATAAAAATTTTTATAAGCATTTTATTGCTAAACAAGTTACTTTAAAATATTAAATGAGCTTATCAAATAATTTATTTATTTTTAATAATATTTAAACCTTTGCTAATGTGATAAAATATGGGGACCATGTGTTTTAAGTTATGGTGACTTTAAAAGGAATGTTATAAACTACATGTAGTGACGAAGTGCTGTCATTTGACCAAGTCTTGTTTTTTCTGTGGTCTGTCTCAGGTTCGCTCAGCTTTCTTTGAGCTGGCTTCTGCTTTTTGCCAGTACTTGACTGAGCTGGTAAAAGCTGAAGCACCAAGAGTTTGTCCTGCTGTTCTTCTCAGCATTGATGACAGTGATGCAGTGGTGTGTCCTGCTCTTTGGGAAGCTGTACTTCATACTGTTGCCACTATTGAGGTAATGTGGGAAACCTGAGGGGCAGATATTTTACTAAAATTTAACTTTTCACCAAATGCCATTGTCTGTGTAGAATTAGGAAGAACAGCTTGACTGGGTTTTCTTTATGATCAATAATGTGAACTTATCACTGCTACATGCTCCTTCTTCTTCCTTAGGGTTTCAGTTTAACTTTCAAATATATTGTGTCCAGCATGTCTGAAAATCAGAGTTGTTTTATAAGTTTAATTAAATTAACCTGAATCTCTTTGATTAAAAATAGTTACTAATAAGTAAAATAATACTTAAAACCTTTTTCTTGGTTAAACATGGTTACAAAAATTCCCTGCAGTGCATTTTTGGTTTGTTTCTCCTTCTAATTTAATGCTTGATTCTATGTGCTGCATTGAAGGGCAGAGAGATTTAGCAGAAAATAAACCCCCTTGTGTTCCAGCTTATCCTCAGATATCAGAGAGGCTGGGGGTAGCTGGGCTTACATTCCAAGTGATGCCCAATTTGGCACTATCAGTCCAGTCGTGTTCAATGTCTTGAACTACCACAGCTCTGGATGCACTAATAGTGCAGCACTACAGTCCAGTAGTGTTCAAATGAACTAGCACAGCTACTTGGTCATGTTCAATGAGAACTCTTACAGCTGGATACACGGCAGTGCAATGCACCTCCAATCTAGTCACGTTTAAAGGAACTTACATGACCACGCTTGGTTGTGTTCAATGGGGACTGTCACGACTGGATAAATGAATGGTGCAGTTTATTGAAGTAACAGAGTACAGGTTCTTTTGGATTGCCAGGGATAAATATACTGTCTGCAAAGGTAAATACAGGTATGTAAGAACATAGATTTATAAACTGTTAAGAAAAACAAAGTGTAGGTACTTAAGAACATAATTCTACAAATGGTTTAAGTTAAGAAGAAAGAAAAACAACTCCATAGAGATTGTCTAAATTTCTTGGGGAAGGTTCGAATCTCACCCAATAAGCGTCCCTGTGTGGGGAAGAGAGGCTGAGCCTGTTGACTGGTCCCAGAAGCTGGCGATGGTTCATGATGGTGTCTTCCCAACTTGTCTGCAATGGTATCTTCCCTAACATCCCTCGTCTCCTAGGCCATTTTTATTCTATTTTCTTACTTTCGGGTGGAGCTTGAGTGACTCTAGACCTTTATTATAATGGGTGTAAAGTTTCCTCGCTTTGCTTTTAAAGGTATAGACTAGAGGAAATACAGAGCACATGCTCAGTGAAGGCTGGTTGCACCTTGGAAGTGAGTAGCTTTTGGAATGGAGGTGTACTTTAGCATTATAATGACAT
>NW_010291755.1:0-2079 GCF_000700745.2 Antrostomus carolinensis | reverse complement strand
TGCTCACCACCCACTGATAACGATCCTGGAGCAAAGGAACCCTGAACCCAAAACCACAATGCCAGAAGAGGGAATCCAAGCAATTCCCAAGAGAATTCCCCTGATTTCCCATCAGCCCTCATTAATATCCTGACCATGATGTGACATGATCTGGAATATCCCATTGCCAGAGCCAAATGCCAATTTGGGGTTTGCTAATTACTACCCTTCCCCCCTCCCAGTCCTTTGCACTCACAAACTACCCAAACACGGTGTGCTTGTACCTGATCAACATTCTTCTCATAACAAATCCCACCCTGAAACCAAAACACGGCGATTTAGAGCTGCTAAGATAAAATGAACTGTATCCCAGTAAAACCAGGAGAGAAGCAGAGGAAGCTGGCGATAATCCCGGGGAGTTGGGCTCAGGAGAGGTGTGGTCTCAGGGAGCTGAACAGAAAACTTGGGCAAAATCTACGTGTGAAAACATAGATTTAAGACATTTTCAGAGCTGTGTGACTTTTTGTAGGTAGCTGATTGTTCAAGTGTGAAATCTGAGGTGTGGGTTGTGACAAAGACCAGGGATCCATCCTTGGGAGGAACGAACGGCGTGAGAGCTCGCCTCGGCCAGGTCCGGGTGTGAGCTGCACCATTCCTGCCTGATATGAAATGTTCTATTTGGAGGATAAAAATATCCTACAATTCCTACAGGAAATCTCTTTTGCCTTGATGCATGAAATCATAGAACTAAAAGAAATAATGAAAAAGACAGCTACTCCGCTGCGATGGAAATAAACTGTTTGGGTATTTATGGATGGGGGAGGAGGATTTCTCCTCTCCTTTGAAGCGTAGTTTGAAAACATTTATTTCACGTCTTGTTATTTATGTTCTATTGGGATTGAGATAATACAATTGATGTAATTAGTATGTGAACTAATGCTAACAAATCTTGTAAGGCCCCACCTGGAATGGAATACTGCATCCAGTTCTGGAGCCCCCAACATAAGAAAGGCATGGACCAGTTAGAACAAGTCCAGAGGAGGCCACCAGGATGATGCGAGGGCTGGAGCAGCTCTGCTGTGAGGACAGGCTGAGAGAGTTGGGGCTGTTCAGCCTGGAGAAGAGAAGGCTCCGGGGAGATCTTATAGCGGCCTCCCAGTACCTGAAGGGGCTCCAGGAAGGCTGGGGAAGGACTTTTCCTAAGGGCAGTTAATGACAGAACAAGGGGAAATGGGTTTAAGCTGAAAGAGGGGAGGTTTAGATGAGATATTAGGAAGAAGTTCTTCACTGTGAGGGTGGTCAGACACTGGAACAGGTTGCCCAAGGAAGCTGTAGATGCCCCCTCCCTGGAAGTGTTTGTGGCCAGGTTGGATGAGGCTTTGAGCAACGTGGTCTAGTGGAAGGTGTCCCTGCTGCTGGCAGGGGGGTTGGGACTGGATGAGCTTTAAGGTCCCTTCCAACCCAAACCATTCTATGATCAAATACTTATTTCTTTTAATATGAATTATTTACCCGTTTGCGTTGAGTCTTGTATTTCACAGGAGTGTGCTGAAGGTTACATAGAAGATTAGATTTAATATATTATTTAATTATGCTGGCTCTGTTGAGAGCAGAGTTAACCAAGCAAACCCTTGTCTTGTACAAAGTCTGCCAAACACATTTTTTTTCTATTTTAGGTGAAGAAATTTTTTATTGCTTCCTCTTCTTTTATCCTGTTTAACTTAGAGTCCCATCCCTTGTAGTTACTTTATGTAATTTTCAATATATTTAAGACTGGTTTCATGCATTGTAAACTTGTTCAATTGCTTGTTCAATTAGATATTCTCTTTTTTAAAAAAATAAATACAAAAACTTTCCCCATCGGTGTTAAAATGACCTTAAACAGGATAAAAATGAGTTTGCACTTTGTCTTCCTGCTGGTGTCCAGTACTCTCGGGTATTTCCTGAAGGCAGGTGTCTCTGTATTAAATAAAAAGCCAAAAATTTAATTTCCTGCAGCGTAGGGTGATCCGTGTTCCGCTGCGAGTCTGGGAGTCAGGAGCTAAAGGAGCTGCTGTGTTTTTCATGTGCCTCTCATTGACTCTGTTCTTGCACAAGGAT
>NW_010291754.1:0-5651 GCF_000700745.2 Antrostomus carolinensis | reverse complement strand
CAGCACTCCAGCTGTGGCCTCCAAGGGACTCTTGTCACCAGTCTCCTAAACAGGCCAAAGTCTGCCCTCCAGAAATCCAAGGTGGCAGTTCTGCTGACCCCCCTCCTTACATCTCCAAGAATCAAAAACTCCATCATTTCATGATCACTCTGTGACATAGGATGGCAAGAGCCCTGTGGCCAGGGATGACCCTCACCTGCTGGTTCGGACCAGCCTAAAGCATCAAGACACCAGGTGGCAGCATCAGATCCAGATCCAAACTGCACAGTTGATCTCAAAAAAAGAGATTTGTGTCTGGAGGACGGGTTTGTTGATTTACAATAAACCCCCTGCGTGCCGTGGGACACGTACACAGACAAACCTTTCCTCCTGTTTCTAATCTGCTAATTTATAGTTGCATAAACGCAAGGCTTCTTGGAATGAAAATAGAACCTCATGAGGCAGAGTTAGTGGTCACTTCCTTTCGGTGAGTACACCACGCTGCTATGCAATCTAAGAACATGGAGGATCTTTGTGTTCTTCATTGAGTGACTTTGGTTCTTCTCTACATAGCTGAAGATAAAATCCAGTCAAAGCTTTGCAGAATGACTCCGGCATGAACTGCTCTGGGGTAGCAGGGGGCAAACGTCGCACAGGTTGACCGTGGCATGACTATTTGTACAGCTCTCTCTCACAGATATGGATCACAAGTCAAGTGTTGTCAGTAACATTGTGATCTGGAGGTCTGTCTGGAACTGCTATTTTTATTGGTGTAGCAACTTAGTTTGGATTCAGTTATTTTAAAAAATAGCAGCCAAGCTTCCTAAATTGTGCTTAATAAAATTATTTGAAAAAAATATATATAGAATCATAGAATCCCAGACTGGTTTGGAATGGAAGGGACCTTAAAGCTCATCCAGTTCCAACCCCCCTGCCAGCAGCAGGGACACCTTCCACTAGACCAGGTTGCTCAAAGCCTCATCCAGCCTGGCCCTGAACACTTCCAGGGAGGAGCAGCCACAGCTTCCTTGGGCAACCTCAGAAGCTTGACATTACATATGTAATGTCAACCTACATGCTTGTATTGTTTCCTAGAGCATATTAGTGCCTAATAGTGTTTGGTTAATTAGAAGCACCTACAAACATGCAATGAGGACCTCTGCTCATGCAGCAGGAAGCGAGAACTGCTCATGAAACTGAACTCCATCTGAGAGAAAGTTAAAGAAGTCACAGAAATAAATATTCCTTCTCGTGTAATGATGTTGCTAATGACTTTCACATTTCTGTCCAGGTATATTCACTGCTGGTGATGGTTCAGCATGGTGGTGTCTATTACAGTTAGTTCATTAGATCTTCTCCAATCAAACATAGCACTCATCTTTAACCCAAACCTCTCGTTGTATGCCATCTTTGATGTGCACAAAAGAAATAGGACTAAGGGAAATTTATTTCTTTACATACGTTTTTAACGCTTATGACCATTTAGTGACTGAAGGCTTCATCTGCTGAGGCCGTTATCAGCATCTCAGTCAGTAGGAAGAAGGAAAATGAATTTTTTACAGTGGACATTTATTGTCTTTAAAATGGAACTGTCACCCGTGCCAAAATATCTGACATTTAATGTACTTAAGATACATTATCCTTGAAACTTGCACAAGGAAATAGATATCACCAGCCAGAAGAGGTCTGTTAGACAAGGAGAAATAAGAATTCTCCTGGCCCACTGGCACTGTCAGTTGAGTTTCTGTGGTTGTTTTTAGCTTGCTGGTCCCCTCATCCTGCACCAGCGTCTGAGTCTGAAAGCCTGTTCACTTTTTCCTAACCTTGCTGACTGTTCAAATTTGGAACATGGTGGGAGGTTCAGAGTGAAGTTACAGGAGATGGAGGGAGCTGATCTGATAGCTCTCTGATCCTCAAAGGGGGAGGAACCATTCCTCCTCCTCACAGCCCTGCATTCCTGAAGCTTATCATGTGCTGCCTCTGATGCTGGTTGGGCCCCTCCAACTGCTAACCAAGCAGAAAGCACACTTTTTGTCTTGCAAAGCTAACAGCTTCTTGCCAGACAAGGACTTAAATCAGCTCACCAAAAGGTCTAATGAGTGCTATACTTTGAATAATGGAGTGGAAACAGAACCGTAAGGCTTGGACTAAAGGAAATGTAGAAAAAAGAGGGGATATAACCTCCTCCTTTTAAATTGCTCATCAAATCACACACTCTTTGTATACTTGTGATCCATAAGAAGAAAAAAAATCAGTGAAAGTTAACAATAAACACTCCAGAGCCCAACTAGCATGGCTGTTCTGACAGCAAGGAGCAGTCAGCGCCACGAAGAGATTAAAGTGCCTTCAACTAAAATACTTTATAAACAGGGGTTCAGATCTTGGTTTTGGTGCCTGGTAAGACAAATGCAGCCACAGCTCGAGGATGGCAGCATGGTGTAAGCAGTCCTGACAAGGTTATGAGGAATTGGAGCTGCTCCCATCCTACAACAGATTTTGTCAAAGTCTAAACTCCAGATTTTCAGCTGCTCTATTTTTGTGCTTTGGCAAAGAACGAGGACCATGATTTTAAAGCAGCTTTATGATTCCTGTACGCTGTGCATACAAGGGTCTGAGGTGGCTGTAATTCCACTGGAGCCCCAGCCACAGAATAAAACTGAAGGGCTTTCCAGATACCTCTGCTCCTGTCGTCCTGTACACCTCAGGACTGAGCGCAGGACTGCTACAAATCCCTTACACGAGTGTTACTTGACTGAAAAAGCTTCTGGTACAATTAGTATTCTCAAATGGTGGTTTCCACCCAATTCAAAAGGATATAAACCATATAAACCCAGATGGTTCTGATTACAAGATGCCTTGTTTGTGCCAGAGGTCTGAAGCCTCCATCCTCCCCTGGCATTAGGAATCCGTGCTGAGAAGAAAGGCAGGTCCCTGAGCACACCCATGGCAGGCGGCCACGGCCACGGGGATCAGGGCTGGGTGGGAGATCGATGCAGCCGCAGGCACCAAACAATGCTGAACAGTGAAAACACTCTCAGCAGAAAGAACCTTTAGAAGAAACCAAGGAGAAAGAAAAAGCACAATAAGCCTTGGCTGTGCTGCTGCATGGCTGCCCACCACTTTGACAACGGAGGGATCTCTGACTGAACCCTAATGCACCCCCAAAGCAGCTCCTGTGACTCGTGCCAAGGCTTGCAGAGGGGTGATTCGACAACAACTGACTGAGCAGCCAAACCAATCTGCCCTGCATTTTCCTTCACCATTTCTTATCAAAATACTGACCTGATACAGGGAAGATCTCACAAAACATAATAAAGTCTGCTGCTGCTGCTGCCAAAGAATGATTGCTGCTAGCTAACATTTATTTTTCCACAATTATATTCAGGGCTGTTGAGGGCTCGGTTGTCCTTTCGAGACAGACCAGATCAAGGAGTGGTGCGTATAGTACATCATCCCAGGATAAATCCGGGGAGGCTCTATGACTCAGAAATGAGTCACTGCTCCTCCTCTGTTCCTTCCAGACTCTTGGGGGAGTACTAATTTATTGTCGGGCTGTATCTGCAGTAAATTATTACCCCCAGCTCAGCTCTCCTGCGCAGAAGGAATTCAGACACGTTCTGCTCCTCCCTTGCCTCTCGGGAGGGTGAGACCGTACGATGACACACCGAGACCCTGGGGCTTGGTAACCTCTGCAGTCATCTAAGAGGAAACAGAGGAATGGAGGAGTTATTTATTTTCTTCTTTGAATGACCTGCTGTCCAGGTTGATTATTTGGAACTAGACTGTTCCTACCAAACCCCCCAAATCCCAATTACTAAACTAAGATTGACCTTTCAGAGAGTTATTTCTAAGAACTCGGATAAAATAAGGTAGTATGACTCAAACAACAGGTGAAAAGTGTCTGCATCACAGTTAAGCCACACAAATTGCTTTCAGTGTCAGAATCAAGTATTCTAAAAAAAAAAAACAACCAAACCTAAAACCAACCCCAAGAATGATTAATCTTTTTTTCTCTTTAGCAAGACAGATTGAAATATCCCAGTGGAGCTAGACAGGAAGTGTTTAAACAATGCCTACTTAGTCTCCAGCAAGTCTTTCCTAGTAGGAATACAAGCTTTAGGTTGGAAAGGAAAGCAGTACCTAAAATAACAGATTTTTACATATGCATGTACAAGATAAATATATCCAGAGAAACACCAAAAAGCAGAAAAAGGTACTGAATAGCAAATAGGCCTGCTCAGCTCTTCACACCCAGAGTTCAGGAGTCTGGGGACACTGAGGATACAGTAAAAAATGCAGAAAGATATGATTTTTCCAGTGGCAATGCTGATTTAAGAATTTCTACCCCCATGTCATTCATCTTCGGCTCCACGCTCATTTTTCCACCTCCCTCTCTCCTGGTTGTGTTTCCTGAATCAGATTTAAATTACAACCCCTTTCCCAACTCCGACAGCTTATTCCCAGCCTTGTGCCACCCTGGCACAACTGTTTGCATGGCCAAGTGGTAAATGTTCTGTTCTGCAAAGAGAGGTGCTGGAGTGGACCTGAAATGGCCTTTCAAATCAAAGAAAGAAAGAAAAAGTAGTTGCAGAATGGCAAATAGCCATGAAAGAGAATTACCATTTTGGGAATCATTAATGTTAAAATGTGAACAAATCCCCAAATCTCAAATTTCTAAAGAAAGACTTTTAACATGAGTATGCGACTGCTTAAAATCATATGTACTCACAAATTTAAATAATAATATTATAAATTATATCACAAATAAATTGATTCTCATATTGGTAAAAGACTGCGTATTAGTTCTCACCACATTTGTGATTCGTCTTGGCACAGGCTGGCCCTTGAACTTGTCTTAAAAGGAATGGTTTCCAATTTTTTCCCCTTCCATAATATTTTTCACAGACCATCCTTATTGTATAGAAAATAACTGTGCTCCTGGGTGCAGGCTGCTGACAATGATGTGGCAGATCACTGGTGGTCAGCACAGCAGGGGATTACTGGGAATCACTGTCCTCATGGAAGGAAACCTGAAGGGACGCGTTTCCAGTAACATGAGTGCCCAATTTCATGGTAAGACCTGGCAGTGAGGCTGCTGGGCCACCACTTTGTGCAGTCTAACATTCATTTATCACAGTAGTCCTGACACTTGTTCACTGCACCACACAGGAGCACTCTTGGGATACATATGCTACGAGAAACACAGGCTCCGTTCCGCTTAAACTTGAGAAGAAACTTCTTTCCAGTGAGGGTGCCAGAGCCCTGGGACAGGCTGCCCAGGGAGGGTGTGGAGTCTCCTTCTCTGGAGACATTCAAGACCCGCCTGGACGCCTTCCTGTGTGATCTCATTTAGGTTCCTGCTCTGGCAGGGGGATTGGACTGGATGATCTTTTGAGGTCCCTTCCAGTCCCCAACATTCTGTGATTCTGTGATTCTGTGACTCCTATACACGACCACAGCACAGCTACGTAACGTAATACACGTAGACAACGCTTAGGGAAAGCAGAATTCCTCATAAAAAAAAAAGCTCCCTAAGAATAGTTTCCCTGTTACCATCACAGAAACCTGATCTAGGAAATTTAAGATGAGAAAGAGGACAACTCTGAAGTGGCAAGAAGATGGGCCATCAATACATCCTCCCATCCCCGGTTTCTGTGATCACAGAATCCCAG
>NW_010291753.1:365-28045 GCF_000700745.2 Antrostomus carolinensis | reverse complement strand
CAGAACGGCGGCATCGGCAAGATTCAGTGCTGAACTTTGCAGTAAAACCAGTGGAATAGACGGAATCTTACCGTTTGAGAGAGGGGAGGTGCTCAGCTGCACCCCTCTGCCTTACACATGCAAATGCATCTGGTACCCAGACAGCACCCAGCATCACACCATCCCAGCAGGTACCCAGCATCACCCCTGTCCCAGGGGGTACCCAGCATCAGCCCTGTCCCAGCGGGTACCCAGCATCACGGCTGAGAAGGGAAGCGTCAGCTTGGCAGAGCCTGGCAGGTACCGAGGGGCACAGCAGAACATCTCTGTGCTGCAGCAGGCCTGATTTTATCAGTGTCACATTTGTGCAAGCACTACAGTTCACCAAGTGCTTCAAAACACGTCCGTATGTACAGAATTATTAGTGGGATGATGGATACCTACCTTTGCCAGTAATTTAATTAAAACACACATCCTCCTTTGAAAAGTGTTTCCCTGCTCACCCTTAATTAATTAAAAAAAAAACCCAAACCCACCAACAACCTTTAATTAAAAAAAAATCATGACTCACTAGTCTTGAAGAAATCAGTTCCTCTTTTCCAAAAGTTGTACAGAGCTAAGAAACAGAAGGAAAACATTGATGACTATCAGGCTGTTGTTCTCAGTTTCCAAAAACTATCAACAGTAGTGGTGGGTCAAACAATACTGTCATCTCTCATATATTTTAAAATATTGCAGAGGTCTCTGAACAGAAAACCTTCACTAGGCTAGATGGAAATATTTAAATTATTAAGAATGAAACATCCCTATTAGTCATAACAGATCTGCCAGCAGCTCTTTGATGGAGCACAGAAAATCTCACCTGTATGACCAGTTTAGTTCTTTTTCTGCTAGCCCTGTGTAATGGAAAAAAAAGTAAACAGAACATCACTGCTGCAAATAAAAACAGACTGCAGAACCCAACAGGTCTCTACCACTGAAAGAAGAGGGAGAAAAAGGAAGAGAGTCCGAGAAGTGCATCCCTTCCTGCTCAGCACCACACAGAACTTCTCCAGGTATTTAAAGACAAGACAGAATACATTGCCAGGTCTCAAAACAAACTAGCACATTTTAACAAAGTAAAACACCAGTCATAAAAGTATAAATGGAGGAAAACTACAGCCTTTGAAGCCTGTGCTTAGAAACCCCATGTCTAAAAGCTTATGCCACCAGTCTCTTAATTTACATTACAAAATAAAAACATACATTAAAGAGTATAAAATAACACATAAAAGCAAAATCTTGGAAAGACTCTCAGGCCTCATCTCACGAAGGAAAAAATCCCTTATGTGCCAAATAAACTCAAATCATGAGGTGTGCATACAATGAAACCACTCTGGTACTCTGTGACTTGCTAGCTTTAAAAGAATGAAGAGATCAAAGTTAATTTGACCAGACACTCACAAGCACAAATACCGTTCTCCTTTTCCCCCAAAAATACTCAGCTTCCCAAGAAACAGAATCACACTAAGGTGAAAACTTATCCATTTTTATTTTTTTAAAGAAAAATACTCTTCTTTAAACACAAAGCATGAACTAAAAACCTCTGAGGAACAGCTTCTCCTCCCTTGGAGCGCATTTAACTAAACTGTACAGTGTTAGAGCTCCCCAAATAAGTATACACACGTTACATACAGTATTTCTTTCACAGGAAATAAGGTTTAGGACTCAAAATTATCCTCCTCATCCCCTCTCTAGATACCCACTCCATCCAAAAGTACTCTGTCCCTTACTCCCCCCCCCACAGGACACAGTGATGATCATTTCTGGATGCAACGTATATTGAAAAAAAAAAATATTGGCCAAATTGGCCCTTTCTAACCTTCTAACAAACGTCTGTGAGAGAGGTTAAGACCATAGTTATTTCCAGGAATGGTGTTTGGAAGAAAAAAATATAGCAGCATCCACAGGCAACACAAGCCCTTGATTCCAGCTGCCCTGTTTTAAGGAACCCAGTCAGTTCAGCAGTTTAACAGATGTTCCCATCACCCAAGAAGAAGGAGAGGGAACAAAACATTCACAGACCAAATTTGTTGCTTGAGCAGACAGCCTAAAATTCAGTGAATCTGGCCTACATATGCCAGCAAGGAGTTTTTCCCCCACATTTCACAGTGACCAATTTCATGTTTAAGATTTTACATGAAAAGACACAATGACCTTCAGAAAATCAGCAAGTCGTTCTACCAATTCTCTCTATCCCACCAAACAGATGTGTGCGTAATATTTGTCACATCTGCCAAACTACCAAGACTGCAGAACTGGAATCAGACTCTAGAAACCAAATTCTTCCTAATTCAGAACAGTAAAATAATCACAAGTCTCTGCATGGTCTCAGAACATGCCTGACAAGCCCATATCCAAAGAAAATGTACCTGGGTATTTTCAGGGGAAGGTAGGTATGGAAAAGGTCTGGAAATGGAGCTCATTGACATCTCACCTGATCATTAATTGTTGGTATTATTAAGTAATGCTCAAATCTTTATCAGACCACTTTGTAAAGATCTTTTCCATTCCATACACTCCAACAGTTTTTACAGTAGGAAAAATATTAGAAAAATAAAATCTCACCCCTGAACAACACTGTATGAAGATCAACATCATCAGTCACAAAGATTTTTTACAGGGGAACCAGATAATCTTTTGTTTCCTCCAAACCAGCTTCATATAGAAAACAGCAGCAAGATAGACACAGTATCTAAGAGCTAGATTAAGGCCAATAATTTAAAGACAAACATGGGCTCAGATCTTTTTCAAATGAAGAAACCCTCCAAATGTTTTTACACATACACATGCACACCCGCGCACACACACGTGTACACACGGATACTCGTGTGTACTATTCAAGCGAAGGCTTCACAACTGTGAAAGCACCACTGGAGAGTGTTCTAGCACCAGAATGAAAAAGTTGGTTGTCTTCCCTCTTCAGCAATAAAATCCAAAGTCTTTATATTGCTTTGGACAAGGTCACCAAATACCCTTCCAAGAACAGTTTCAGCGAGCAGATTCAGAAGTGCAGTGACAGGTTAAAGTGTTCCTGCTCTGGAATACGGGCAAGAAGAGGTGTGTTGAGAAGCTGCAGCTCCTTGGTTGCTGGAAAGGAGGAGAAAATTTGTATTGCAATCTGGTAGAGACAGAGACCAACTTGGACTCCAGGTGAACATGATGGTAAAACTCAACGCAGACTGGGAGGTGAAAGTGGAAGGTTTGCGTACGTGAAGTCACAGTGCACATCTGTTGGCATAATAAAGACAAGGAAACCCACAGTATTCTCTGGCAGGCTTGTCTCTGCATAGGAGGCCCCTGGGTATGCTGGAAGTCAGGACAAGGATCCGTAATGGGATGTCACACACTGCACCAGGACATCAGCAAACTCCCAACAGCAGAGGTCTAAACAGAAGCTTGTAAGTTGGTCTGCTAGCATTTTGCCTATACACACGCTCAAGTGAGCCTGCAGAATTCTATAAAAGGGACAAAAATCTCTTAACAGCAAAGTTATGGGTCAGGTTTGGCTACATGTAGCAATTCATGCAAGTTACAAGAGAATTAATCATCAACCTGCAGCACATCTTTCTGCTGCAGGTCTCTATCCTGGATCTAGGTCTTTGTATGGGAGGTGCTGGCTGTGCAGCCCTTCACCAACACTCTGCTGAGAGAAAGCTGCAGAGTCAGGAAGGACATCTCCGTCTCCACAGCCTCCCAGACCAGCACCTGTGGGCAGAGGCCTGTTCTCTGCCTGTAAGAGGCAGATGAGCAGGCAATGAAGAGGCCTCGCTAACAATGGAGGATGGGGAGCAGTGGCTCTAAGTGGGCTGCTAAAACAGTGCAGGAAAAAATGGAAGAGACAACAAGAGACTTAATTTTTCAGTGCTTGAGTCACCAGCAGGAAAGCCCCATTTAATCTGTCATATAACATGCTGATTAGAGTCTTGCTATCACTCACATGATGTACTAAGTGAGGCTGTGGTAGGAACTCAATTAAAACATGCAAGGAAAAAAAAAAAAAAAGTTAAAGTAAGGGTGATCATCACTCCAAGGTGTGAATTTTGGGTTCAGAGCAGAGAATTATCAGCAGAGATATGCTTTGTTTCTGTGCACAAGCAAGAGTACACTAGAGGGAACAGCAGCAGAACTGAAAGGGAGGAAAAGAAAGAGTAATAACACTGTAATTCAAGATGCAAAGACAAGACAATGGGGTGAGGGAGAGGAAAGAGAAAAGTTTGAGGTAAAGGAGCCCAAAGGAAGAGCCAATTGAAAAACTCTTAATGGAGTGAGTCTTGCTTTGGGGAATACACAGCTAACGTAAGTCGGCACTCCTTTCCCCAGGTACCCTGACATGTTGGTCAATCTTCTCTCTGCACTTGGGATTTAAGAATCAAAACATAAAGTTGTTTTTTTTTTCCTAAGATGTGCTACTAAATGATTTTGAGTATTCAGCACAAAAATACTCTAAATGGCCTCTGAATTCCAAGCAATGCTGAAGATTCATCCAAAAGCAGAAACAGCCAAATTATAAACTGCTTTTGAAAATCTGGGGCTACTTCCTTTGGGTTAGAAAAGAAGAATCTATCCAGAAGGCTGAATTGTCCAGAACTGGCATTTCTCACTGAGAGCACCTTGGCATTTAACTAAGTAAGAAATATCTTAAATGGTTACTTAGCAAATCCAAATATCAGACTGAGGCATCAGGTTTCTGGATAACTGTACACAATCAGACAGCTCCTCACGTGTCTCCTGATAGAAGAGATTTGTGCGATTTACAGCAAGAACAAGCGATGCCACTCGCTGCTTCAGTGAAAACACCAGCAGTCAGAGTTGGGAGCGGAAGCCCTTTGACTACGGTGCAAATCACATAGGGATCCTCTCTTATTACAGAATTAGCTGTAACAGAATTAATGCCTCCTGGGGAAAGCAAATAGCAGGCTTCCTCTTTCTAATGCAACCACAAAAGGATGCCTGTCTGGGATTTGTGCATACCTACAGCAACAGTGCTGGCTGGAGGCACCTACAGACAGCAGTTTCTGAGAACCAGCATGACCAGAATGCCAACTGGTGAAAGCAGCCTCAGGGCACAGCCCAGGTGGAAGCACATGGACATATAAGATGCAAGAATACGACAGAGCAGCCAAGGTGACCCATGTGCTTAGGCAAGCTTAAGGCAGCTAAAGAAAATTCACTGATAATTTAGAGGAGAGTGCCAAAGGGAAGAGAGAAGAGGAACCGTTGGGGAAAGAGGCTGGGAATGCTGTTACAGTAGCCAAAGCCCAGCACCAACTAAGCCAGCCTTCTTCTCCAGCTCATTTGTTCTAATTCTCCTCATTTTACTAGCACCATCAGCACAAGGTTAATATGTCAAAAAGAAGAGCTGGGGATAGGTTCCTAAAAATGTAGCTTACACAGTTTCAGGCTTGTGTCTCAGATCAGTTCCTTTGAAAGAAAGTGCATGGGTCATTTGAAGAGCCTCTTGCTCTGAACTGGAGCTTTCCGGGAATTCTGCCTGCCACCTCCAGGGACAATCCTGTGATATGTTCTACCTGGGAGTGATGGCAGCAGCTACCTGGGTTCCTTGTCATGACAGTTGAGTGTACAGTAGTTTTTTAAAAAACAGCATGCACCACTGGCATGGGAAGCCACAGTTGAATTCTTCTTGTCTCCTCAGAAGCAGGTGGAACCAGAAAGAAAGGGAGTGTTGGTACAAATCAACGCAGGCTCCGGTAGACATAGGCTGATGTGAAGATAGCATTGAGAGTCAGACTCACGGCTAGTAGGCCTCGGAGAGCAGAGTTACCAAAATGACCTTAGTACAAGAGGACAACACAAAGAAAAAAAAAAAAAGGGAAGAGTAGAAAGAAATATTAAAGAACTGATGACATATGTTGTGCTCTTTCTCTCTCTTTGCTCAGCATTTTCACCACAAGCAGAAATTGCTGAAGCAGTTTTCCTGTCAGGAAAGATTCCACTGCTCTCTCTGGTTCTATTTTCATCTCATTGCTCTTCTCAACACCCATATCCCTACCTCTTTCATTCTGTCCCAGTTTAGCACTCTGTCAGTATTCTTCAGACAGTCCAAAGAACAGGAATAGCTTTATTAAGGTCTCAGAATAGCAGGCAGAAGATCTATTTTGCTACTACTTATTTATTTGATCTCAAGATCAGATCACTACTACAGCACAGGAAAGATGCCAGTTACCCCACAGAAATGCTCACACATACATGAAGCACACACATGACTTGCTCTTACCTCTCCAGCCTGCCAGATCTTCCCCTTTGGTAGTTGTGTCTACCACACAGGTAGATGAGTGCGATGAACGATCCTCCTTTTTGATGGAATTATCACTGCAAATACTCCCTCCTTCCATAGCAGATCTCATATCTGCAAGGAGAAAAAATATGTGAGAATTCAGAAAGCACCAGTCAAAAGTAAGTCAAAAGTAGCAGAAGTTACCAGACTAAAGCTAGACACAAGTAATGAATGGTTGCCTGGTAAAATCATGAAAGGATTGAAGACATGATTTGGAAACAAAAGGCAAACTCCACTGCTGTACAACAGATGTTGCCTGTGTGTTTGTCTCATACACTGTCCACATCAGCGTCACCATATCCATGGTTAAAGGAGTTATACAAACAAGGGTGAAGGCAGTAGCATTCCTGGGGCACCAGTAAGTGAGAAAAGGACATGTGTTTTGGCAGAAAGGAGGCTCTCCAGGCCACTGTATTCTTAAGGGAGCTTTGGTAGCCTAACAGTCATCACCAACTGGGTTTTTCCTGAAGGTTTCCCATCTATTACATGGCCTAGATGGTGTACAACTTTGCTTGCAAGCCAGTTCCTTCCTACAAATGCAATTCCAGGAGTGCAGCGGGCTGCCAGCATACCGTGCATTCCCCGCTCACTGAGGTTCTTCTTTGGAAAGGAGGAAAATTCGGTGGCAAAGATGTTGCTGTCTGAGTGGGTGTGCTCGTCTGAGCTAGTTGGGGTAAGCAGAGCTTCGTTCTGAGATGGGAAAAGCAACAACTTCTGTCCTTTCAGGTTGAGGCGGGCAGGGCTGATGAGTGGCCGGCGGTACCGCAAGGAACCCGAGCTGGAAGTCACAGAACCTGCCACTGACGGTGCTGGAGAGGGGATGCGGGAGGGAGCGCAGCTGCCAGACAGCAGTGAGAAATGCTCTGAAATGTAAATATCCCCCAAGAGAAAATGAGGAGATTATAATCCCAATACAACAGGCATAGTTTAACAATTCTACAAAAGGGAACAGGAGTTGCAAATGTCCAACATATCTTGTACTAACATTCCTCATTTATTCCAGTTCCCACACTGAAAAACATGGAGAAATTCCACATGCACTTTGGTACACTCAAGAATGACTTAGACTAGAGATGGGTTTGTCAGCAGCCAGGTGAGCTTTTCTCTCTGCTCAGTTGTGTCCATTTAGGAGAGCCTGCATTACACATGCTGTTTTGCAGATAAAGAAACTGTTCTGGCACATCCTTTAAAGGCTGTTGGGAAAGTACATCAGGATGCTGGGAGGTTTGCACAATGGCATTAGCCCAGGCTGTGACTGCATTTCCAGCAGCAAACACTTCAGCAGCACAAACAGCCAACGGATGCATTTGGGGTCAGGAGGGCAACAGACAGGTCACTGGAGGACAGGGGAGCAAAAGGGCAGAGCAGACAGGGCAGCCAAATGAGCAGTTCCTTGGGCTGGGGAAGGAAAGTGGAACAAAAGAGCTGCTCTAGGAACAGTTTTAAGTCTCCTATCAAAGCAGTCTCAACTCAGCTGTAGAGCAGGGAAGAGATCCTTCCTTTGTCTCACTGATTTCATTGTGAGCTCTCCCAGGGAGAAGGACATCCACACATATAGCACCTTACCTAATGCAATCCCACTCTTAGCTGGAACTCTCTGCAGCATTTCTAACAGCAAAACTGACATTTTCATTGGGATGTGAGCAGGGAGGAAAGAACTAAACTTCGACCAGGTGTTTCAACCCACTCACTGCAAATCCTCCAAAGACAGTTGCTCTAGAAGGCCTAGTGCATTACCTGATATAGGAGATTCCTTGGACTGAGATGACTGCGAGGCTGGTCGACTTCCACTGAACAAGTAACCAGAATCTAAAACGCAAAAATTAAACAGTTTGAACCCAGCTAGCTCAGCTACTGGAGGTCTGTCCTTCAGAAATGTAACTGCAACATCTCATCATCCATCTCAGAAGGGGACGGGTGGTGAATGTAGGCAGGAAAAATGTCCCTGTTTTCCTGGGTAGGCTATTCACCACTGTCAGAATAATCCACTTTTCCCAGCTGCAGAACAGCCAGCAGGCTCCAAAAACAACCCCGTGACTGTATTGCAGCCTAGCTTGCCTCTACTTTAAAAGGAAGAAAGTGAAGACATGGTTGTATCCTTTTCTCATGAAAAGAGCCATGAGGGTAGATCATGGGGTGAGATGGATTCCCATCTAGCTGGCAGGGACAGTAGCCGTAATAATGAGGCAGGGGAAAAAAAATACATCAGTCAAAAGTCAGGAAAAAAGTTCCTTCTGTCTCTCTCCCACACACATCTTGTAGTTTGTGCCATGCTGCCTGGAGAATGCCTGGAGAAGCCTCTGGATTTCAATAAACACACAGCAGGCAAGCACTCAGTGAGGCTTTTTGTTTCACCAAGATGGCAATGGTATGCTGCATTATTTTGTAATGCCAAAAAACAAATTACCAATGCTGGATACTCCTCTGAGCCACAGAAGCAGCAATCCCTAACTTGTGGATACCTCACAGCCCATTTCTTTTTGTAGCATTGTACCACTCCATTGTCATTTCCATTGGGCCAGAAAGTTGTGTGAACACTTACCTGTTCTGGCCAAGGAGGGGATGGTGCCCAGTGAGAGTGCCCTGTTGAGACGACCAGGAAGAGAGGAAGAAGAAGTTCTGCGTGGAGATCTGAAGAGCTGTTGGTTTGTCAGCTGGAGAATACTGGGTGGTGTTGGGACAAATAGAGACGTAGCAGAAGAAGGGAAGCCAGTCCCAGTGCCACTGGGAAAGAGAGTAATCGAATCCCCAGAAAAGTACCTGCAAATGACATGTGTGACAGACATTTAGCGAGTACATTAACTCCCTCTCTCAGTTGTATTTCTTGCATGAACAACTGCTTTGTTATCAGGTTTGTACTAATTTTTCAGTGCAGGAGTGCGAGATGCAGAATGCTTAAGAGTTTACAGGAATGTTCCTACACCTTTGAAACTGGGGAAGGAAGAGATGTTCAACCTTACTTAAATTATTGTGCACCAACCTGTCCCACAATACAGGGTGGAAAAAATTGTGGAACAGTTTAGGAACTCAGGTGCAAATAAGCATAGTATCTTGGTTCTCTTCCTGAATGAGAAAAATACCCAGAGACCACCAGAATGCTTTACAAAGGACCAAGAATAGAGTACATCTTATGTTTGTTATGTGCACATGCAAACAACATGCTTAGAAATGTCACGTCTGTGAGAAGCACGTAGTTATCTACTAGTCTTTTTGCCTTTAGAAACCAGCATCTACATGTGATGCCTGTATAGAGAAAAGTATTTTTATAGATACCTAAAGATTTAGGCACAAGACCTCTGTTTTAAAACTAACATTCAAACCTCTTTAATAAATTTGCCTTTATTGTACTTCTGCAAGGTAAGGAAGACTCACTATCCTCACTTACAGATGGGAAAGAGAAGCAAAAAGAAGTTAAGTGACTTGTTGGGGGTCACATAAAAATCCTGTGATAGAACAGACACACAAACCTGGGTTTTACAATCCTAAATTGAACCCTAAACCATTACATTTTCCTTTCTCTGCATATCATAATTAGCCACAAATATGTTCTAGCATAGCCATTTAAAGGGAACTGTGCTCCTGTAGCATACACTCCAAAAAGTATCTCACTTCTAGTGCACAAAAAACAATCCCTGTTATAGTGCCTGGAAAAAATATAAACTGGCAATAATAATGACAATTGTATTTCTATGTCTGTGAGTTGTTTTCAATGGGTTTTTTTCCAAGTGAAAGAGTGAAGTAGAATGCAAGATGAGATAACAGACAAAACATACTGAGGGTATCTGTACCAGTTAGCTTGATTTTTAAGTCTTATAGACATAAAATTCTATTCCACTGGTGTACCAGTTAGCTTGATTTTTAAGTCTTATAATAAGACATAAAATTCTATTCCACTGATAAAATAACTGTACAAGACAACTTTGCACTTTAAACAGTTTTTGCAGCTAGCACTGCCACAGTATTTCACTCTATGCAAATAAACTATGCAATTAATTTCTGATACATTTCATTACCTACCCCTGCAGTGGTTTAAAATTTAAAAATTAAACTAAGCTGAATCTGTCAAAAACTTACTCCTATTTTTACCTTCTTTCTATTCCTCCTTGCAATCATGTACTGATTTTAGTCTATGGTTATGGTTTAGTCGACTACATTGCATTAGAAATGAGAAGTCAGCTTTGGAGTCTCACTTGTGTCCTCATACCATCAAAATGAGCATTCTAAGAATGTTGCAATGTTGGAAGTATAGGATTTCTGTACTATTTTTAACAATTGAATAAAATACATTAAAGAAAGTCTAGAATATGAACAAGATCTCTCAAGGATCTCCTGTAAGATTTTTGTTTAGTCAGAAACAGGTAATACTCTTGTCATATAAGTCATGATGAAGTACTAACAAAGTATGAAGTGTATATATTTTTAAATGGAGTTATCAGACTTTGCAGCATGTAATCAAGCTGCAACATTTAGAGTTTGAATCTCACTTCTGATGAAAACACTGAGACAGATGAGAGCAGTAACATGGGGTTTTTTTCTGTCAGAGGAAAGGCAATCAGAGCATGAAGGAATAGACATATCTCAATGTTGCACTGTGAGGTGATTTATGCATGTGCCATTCTCTCTTAGAGAGGTGATGCAGCAATATTATGCAGTGCTAGCATGTCCAGAAGAAGCAATCTAGAGTTAAGATCACAATTCAAAATATCTTATAAAACTACTTATCTGCTAGTACGAGGCAGACATCAACAATCCCGACCAGCTTAATCAGGCTGAAAACATCTGAGCCAACCAGCTTCCTGGTGCTTGCAAGCAGGACATGCCTTTAACAGCGGCAAGGAACTCGTCAGTCTTGCAGCAGAAACTGCCCAACCTCTTCAGGTTCCAGAGGACCTGGGAAGGGTGTCATGCTTCGCAAACGTGCAGAGTCCTTTAGTGCACACACATATACACATTTACCCCACCACACATACAGATGGAAATAGCAGACGTACATGTCCATCTCAGCTTTGCAAGAGAAAACGAATGGGAAAGGAAATTAAAAGTGCAGCTCAAGACTATGATATGAATCATATCAGAAAGAGTGATACCTACCACTCACTGTGCCATGTCTGTGACGGGCCAAATCAGAGCATCACCCGTGAACAACATTGCTCTTTTTTCCTGACTTCGCACCTTTTGTATCTTTGGGCTAAAGGAGCCAAACTTACACAGCTCCTTGCTGTGCTGGCTTACTAGTTTTTGACATTTTTTCACTTAATGGGCTGGAAGATATTACAATAATTTATCACTCATAACTAAAATCTCTTTCCTGGGATTGTAACTTTTTGGACCAGACTTCCACGGGCTCTGCAGCTCAACAGCCCCACTTCTTCTCAACCTCATCAAGTTAGTGCAGTCAGATCCTCTGGGCAGCTGACAAACTGTTTGTATTGCATCATCCAGAAAATTCATTTTTCTGGTTAGCAAAGAAGAGCTGAAGAATTTTAAGCATAGCATATTGATGTTTTATGACTGAATGCTGGCCAAAGAATGGCTTAAATATTGATCTGCTCTGAACAAATTCCTGCAACACGTGCAAAATCTTGTTCCTTTTCTATGTGCTCTGTAATGTTGGCCACTGCCATGTCAAGAGGGCTAGATGCTGCTAAACAGCAGGAGTGCTGTCATGGGAATGTGCTTCATGCCTGAGAATGGGCAGCTGAACTAAAACTTCTTTCAGAAGCAGATGAAAAAAGGTGAGGAGATCAAGAGGATCATAAAGCAGGAAGCAGCCACATCACAGCCCTGGAATGGAGCAATGCAGATGTGTCTTTGCTCTCAGACTACTGCATTGCTCCAAGACATTTGTGATAACAGTGGGTCCAGTAACAGTGAAAAAGTAACCAAAAAAGGAAGAAAAGGGGGAAGAAAAAAAAAAAAAAGGCTCTAGAGTCAGACAGTTTGTGGAAATAGTCAGGGCCCAGAAGCCGTTTATTTGAGAACTTGGTATTGTGAACATCAAAAATTGGGTATCTTCATTAGTGTTTACAATGATCACAGCATTACTAGACAGTTGGGCACAACTCTGCTACACAGATACTTTAAAAATAAATAAATAGAAGGTTAAAGAAGAATATTACACAGTATGGGACCGTACACTGTCCTGAAGAAACACCTCCTGCCAGCAGAGCCTCCCCTCCTCTCTCCTAATAGCTCCCTCTTATCCAAAGAGGCCACCATACATGTGTGCCTTTTTAATTCACATTTTAACCAGAGATGCTGCATCACCCCTGGGATAGAGAGACACACACAGGAGAGCACAGGTCAGGTCAGACTCCAGGGCTGTAGATGGACCCACTCCTGTATCAGATAACTCAGTGCATGCAGTAAGAAGCTGACGTGCAGTCACAGTTAGGCAGCTCACTGTATGTGCCCAGCTCCATCTGCCTGGAGGCAGCTCAGGAATCACGTATCAGTCATGGGGTAAAATGTTTCCTCTGGATTTAAGGTCCCATCATGATCTAGCTATGAGTTAATCCATGTATAACTGCACCACTTTCCCCAGGCAGGATGGGTGCTGCTGCCCAGACTGCAGAAGCCTTACTGCTGCCTGCGAGATAAGCACATTTCTGTGAGCTGACAGGCAGCCACTTGTCTGGTCTGCTGCATCACATCAGCCAGTGCCAAAACCTGTGCCTCTGCTCAAACTGACAGAATCAGTGGCAAGAGCAATACAGTGAATAAAAACCAGGCAAAGGGAGAGGGGAGAATAATGCTAAACAAGGGCACAGGTCTCAGACGCATTAGGATTTTGATATGTGACTTAGAGAGCTATAAACTTCAGCTGCCAAAACTAAGAATTCTTTTCTCCTACATGTTGCCCTGCTCTGGATGAAAAAGGAGGGTTGAATTAGAGCTGAAAACACTCCAGCTGCCAGGTCCTGCACTAATACCTTCTAGAGTACAGACAGATGTTTGGCATCAGCTTTGCCTTCCCTCCTAGCTGGTGACACAAAGGTCACAAAAATCCAGACTCGCTGGCATGACAAAAATGTTCAGAGGACCTCTCCCCTGCCTCTGCACTTCACAGCTTTGGTCCCAAATGAGGCTTTACAGAGGATGACTCAAGGTACACTTCAGGACTGAGTACTGCCCCTTTCACACAAGAGCATCTCCTATGGCTCCAAGAGGCCCCAAGTGTACTTCAGGTGACGGCACACCTGGAAGGAACTGGCAGGTTATACGTGACAGCACACAATTTCAACAGCAGCTCTTGAAAAACCAAAGCAAAGCCATACACCACAGCTCCCTGCTTTCATGAGTGGAGTCAGCATGGAGCAATCATGTGGCTACTAATGAGATTAATTTTTATAAGAGTATAAATAATTTGACCACAATACATCAAGGCATGCTTTCTATAGTATCTAAGCATGACTATTAGTGTCACATAATTACAGCATACTTAAAAAATACTCATCGAGCCAAAATAAAACACCACTACACCATTTTTATAATCCCCTCTTGTCCTTACCCTTTGACACACCCAAGCTCAGTTCACTAGGGCATGCAAAGCACAGATGTAGGAAAGGAAGGGTTAATAGAAAGGAAAGAACAGATACAAATATAGCATATTTAGAATTGTAAAGGGCCACAAAGGCGTCAGTTTGCATGCACTGATGTCAGTGAGGGCTTCAGGAAGACCAGAAGTAGCAGTAGCAGAGATGCTTACTTGGTCCTCCCTCAACCCCTCTATAGTCTGCAGAGTTGCTCAGGAATTTAAGAGTGCAGCCCAAGTATCCTCTTACTCCCAGCCACACTCATTGGTGGCAAATGAAGGACAAAAGCACTTGCCTGGCAGACACACAGGCACTGCTGTCCCAAGCTGCAGCTGCGTCAGTTCCACTGAAGCAGAGAATGTAGTGTTGTCAAAAATCTCATCCCATGAAAGGCACTTAATGAACCCACACCAGCCCCTTTATACATCCAGCTCTGCTGGGCAGGGTACAAAATGCTTTTGAGCTGGCACATCAGCCATGGCCACTGTTGAGAATAAAGAGCAGAGTCAGCCACTTTGGGCTGGACCAGATTTGGTTTAAAAAGCGACACACAAACCCACACAGTCCCTCATCACCTCAGCTCCATTCTGTAGTACTATCTGGGTACTACAGAACACCAGCACATGGCCAGTATAAAAAAGCAGCACCTGAAATTAGAGGTTTTTGGGCTAAAAACCTCTAATACTGTTAAGATGTTTGCATACTTTGGCCTGCGTGGCTGGGAGAATCCTCAGGCAACAAAGCTGGATCTGGTGACCACAAATTCTGCATGTTCCTCTGTGGCTTGAACTAAGAGTCCAGCTAAGCGAAAATATGAAGCTCAAAGGACTGATCAAGTGGTTCTGGATGATTTGTGCCAGCTATGTTAGTAAGTTACCTGCCCTTTGTCAGCTGTTATCCCCCTCAGCAGAAGGAAATGTATACAATCATACAAAATAGCACCTCAGCTTCACGAGGGTGGTGGCACTGTGCTCAGATGTTGGACTTGTATCAAAATACCTGAGCTGGGAGCATAAATTTCCTTCTGCTGGACTCTCTGTGGGGGAAGCATCCAGGCAGAGTTAAATGGCATATCTAACTGCTGAGCTATTTCCTAACTGAACCTCAAGTGAAAAATGCAAAGTTGGCAGAGCACCTTCCTTATAGAACCTACAGTATGGCACAGTGTTTGGAACAGTCTCTTTGGCATTGAAATGGAGTATTGCAGAACAGTCTCAGTAAAGGTAGTAGTAGTTTAACTATTTTCTTTTCCCCCCAGAAACAGTCAACAGTAAAATACTGCTAACTGATAATCTTCAGGCCTAATTGTTTAAGGAGACACAATTGGTACAGACTGAATGCAGTTTATAAATCAGAATGCCTCTGGAAAAAACACCTCCCTCCTCCTTTCTTCCCTCTCCTCCAAAAGATCAATCGTCCTCTACCATCAGCAAAAGCATGTGAGACAAAGCACTTGAGAAAAGCAGAAAGAGGAGACTGTCAGCATCAGAGTCTCTAAAAGACAAAAAAATTCAATTGCTGCAAGTTTGTTTTGGAGGCTCTGGGGTTTTTTGTTTTTAGAAGCAGCAGCACAGACATGCTGAGGCACCAAGAAGTGGGAAAATAAGCTGACACCTGAGCAAAGACAAAAGCTTCTTTGGCATTAAAACTGAACCACACTTCAGCATGTGTTTTGCTATTTTGTTTTGTCTCTGAAAGTTTTCCAATTAGGAGACCAAAAGTTCTTCAGTTATAAGTTGTGGACAAAGCACCACAGAGACCAGGGCTTCAGTTGTACAGCTCACCCATAAAATGAAATAGCTTTCTGATGTTCTGACATATAAAATCAGTGCACCTTGTAAATATAATTCATTTGTATTAATCTGCATAAAGTGAAGACAAATGGATTTCTTGCTTGCATGTTAATCGCAGTTAAACTATCTCCCAGATGAAAATATTTTAAACTCTTTCAGTATATGTTTGCACTAGCTGTGCAAACAGAGCTAAAATATTTCTTAACATTATTATTCAGGCTTTACAGTGTAAACCCCACTCCTTCCCACAGTTCTACTGACTGCGTGTTCCCAGTATCTAGTGCACATCCTCCCTATCCCTTCTCAGTACTGCATAGGAAGATAGACAAGAGAATGGAAGAAAAGATCAGGCACAGGAAAACAACATAACACTTAACAGCAAAACATCACAAAAGGCAACAGATCCCAGGGGCTCAAAGATGGGGCAGGTTTAAATGGAAAGAAAAAATTTTTTAAAAAGCACTGCTAAAAAGTAAGGAGGAAAACAGTTGCTCAGAAGAGACAGGAGGCCACATGAAATAGGACAAAGTGAAACTTCATACAGCCTTGACTTTCAGCTCCTGAGAGCAAAACGTCTGAAGAGGCTGACAAGCATCTTTAGAGCCTGCCACTTCGAATTTCCTTGCTACCGGGTAAGAAAATTTGGACAGATTAATTTTATTCTTATTAAAAAAAGAAAGGATATTGCTATCAGAAATCAGGCATGACATTGCCATGACCATCCCCACACACTTTAACAGTTTGTCAGCTGCTCGTACCCCTCCTCCTTCTGGTGGTCTCAATATAACCCAAGCATGAGGTTCCTCCCATCACTTGGACATACCTGACAGCAGAGCAGCAACAGGAACTGCTCACCTCTGCCACACCGGGCGGTTGCAAGTTCATGTGCTAGAAGCTAGCAGGAACTTTCAATCCAACTTCTATAGGTAAGTGCAGAAGACAATCACAGCTAAATAGAAACATGGGTCTATGTCTTCTCCAACTTTATGGGGAAAACTTGAGAGTACTGAAGCAGGAAAAAGGGAGGAAGTGGAAAAAAAGTCTAGATGTCTTATTTCACTTAATGGACCTAATAGCTCAAGGTTTCTTGGGTCTCCTGTGCAGTTTGTTTGGAGAACGGCAGAGCTGGCACTGGATTTGGTTTCAGCATCCATTTCATTAGGTGGCTTTGTCCACCTCACTTTTAACAGCAGATGGGCTGCAGAGCAACAGTTTTGGAAGGGCCACTGCAGTGGGTAGTTTTACAGCAGTATAACATTATAGTGATCACTGCACTGAAAGGAAAGCTGAGCAGACAGTGATAGCACATCCATGCGCAAAATTCTTCTCCCCCAGCTTTTTTTTTTGCCCTGTCCTTTCACCAGCCTGCTACTGTGTGTCATAACATTGCTCCCTGCTCCAACAGGCTGACAGGTACACAAAAAAGACTGGATTTTTAAGGAATATTCCTTACTAAACCTCCCAACAGTAGTAGGAGGAAAGGCACCAGAGTGATTGTGAAAGTCTAACACACCACATTTCTACTGGCTTTTTCTCCTATTTTGATGAAGTCACATAGCTTCTTGTAGTATTTACGTTGAGACAATTCTTTGAATTCAAATAAAGTGTCCTAGTGGAAAATGGGACACAATGGTTATTATTTAGCATTTTGAGAGTCTGAGACTGGAACAATAAACAATCTGTGACTGTGAGCTGGAAGACAAACCTTTTGGGTCAGGATTGATAAATGATGGGAACACGGAAGAGCAGAATCAGACTTTGCAGATGCTGGATTCCTTTTGCAGACAAGTAAGTAAGTAACCCTCAGAGCAGCATCATTCACAAGCACCAGAATGGAGAAAGGTGTCCCTGTTTGCTTGGAGGTGAATGTGGCAGTTATCTGAAGGCACCAGAAAAAAGTTCCAAAGGAGAGCACCTCTGGGAAGCAGGTTTGTGTGCCCCCTTCCCATGCCAGTTGTTAAGTTATAGGCACACGGGAGTCCTTCAGCCAGCAGCTGAACCTTCCCACAACACACTCAACTTGGTTTACTGTTAACGAATCTACAGAGCTTTTGTCAGTTCTACCTTTCTGCTTTCACAATGAACACCGGTCTGAAGAACAGTAACTATGAAAAGCTATGAATATCTTTTGTTTCCTTTAAAAGCTTCTATAATTTCACCAGCATCTGCAGCCTTCATCAGTGTCTCAATCTCTCAGCAGGAGATGCAGATACTTCATAGTGTAAGCTTCATTCTGATTATTTTAGAGTTTATACACAGGAAGATCAAGATACCCAATTAACTTATGGCAGACTATTTCTGTGGCAAGTCCCATTATGCTGTTCTGAACAGAAGAAAATAGCAGATCTTCTGTAACAATGCTATTTCCTCTTGAAAGATCCAAACCTGGATAAGAAACTCAGTGGAGTGGAGTGCCTTGCAAAAAACAGTGCAGGTTAATCAGACTGCTGATCCTAAGAGGCCCCAACAAGTTAATCCTACAAAAACCCAAGGAACTGAAAGCTCCTTCCTCCAGACACAGTAACATAAAGTCATCCCAGCTTTCAGCAGAGGACTGCCTGCCAGGCACTCAACTCAAAGTCACAACTTTCAGACCCTTTTCTTCAGCAGCATTAGCATCAATGCCAGACTTCAAAAAAGAACCCCTCCAAGTAACAAGAAAAATCCATCTCTATTGCCATGCAGTCCCACAGCAGAGACTCCCACCCCTTTCTAAAGCACATCCTCCTAATCTGTGTTCTTAACAATAAGGAAAATACTGACTGAATAAGTAGTCATGTATGATGAAAGCTGACCATATACCATAGCATACAGTCCCATATTTCTTCTCTTTCTAAGGCTACAGGAGTGGAGGAACATACATATTTTTATCCAGCTGTGCTTTTACACAGATGCTCCTCAGGGGGTAGTGGAGGTGGGTGGGTAAAGAACCCAAAGAAAACCAGCATTGAAAGCAACAGCCACTGGTAGATTTGAAAATTTAGGCTAAAACAGCTGCGTACTTTCAGATATTCAATCAGGAAACCCTGAGCTACATAACCTTTTAAAGCACCCATTTAAATCAATTATTGAAGCTGCAGTCAAAAGCACTTAAGGACACCTCTCGATTTAAAATAAGAGTCATAGGAGAATGGCAGAGTGAGAGAACATGCTGTTAAGTGATGCTACACAGTGGAAGGCAAGTAGAACCTGGTTAGGGACTACATGTCCACTCCTTGCACGCCTGCACACCATGCAGTGTTACTACAGCACGTGTTACGAGGACTCGGAATCCAGAGGCAAGTTCCCATCAGTTCGAAATTAAAATGACCAGCACCATTAGAAAACTGAAGGTGGCCTGGGCCCCATGGAGGATCAAGGCAGAGGATTCCTCTGTGACTGGCTAAGGATGGACAGACAGTGAGAAGAACCAGAAGGACAGGAGAAGCCAGAATCTGTTTGGCTGGAGGAGCAGAATGGGGAGGAGGCGGCTGCATTTATGGAGCAGTTTGTGAAGCAGCTGCTGGAAGAATTAGCTTTGGGGGAGTTGGATATTTGCACTGCTGACGTAGGATTCAGGAGGAAGGGAGAATGGAGGCAGCAGGAGTAGATTCCTTGGCTAGCACCAGCAGTGGAAATGCTCCAAGCAGCTAGCACAGTGGGAAGCAAGAATGGGAAAAAAAAAAAAAAAGGAAAATAAATATATAAAAAGGAATGAAAGATCTTCACTGCTTATCTAATTTAAAAAAAAAGAAACAGAGGAAGGGAAAATAAAAAGAGGAGAGAGAAGCACCAGTCGCAAAGAGTTCACAAGGCTTTTTTTCCTCCTTCCCCCAGCGTCACTGCTCTGGCTCTGACCTTCGGGGCCGGTATCTCCGATGGCCTGTTGATTTCCGCGTGGCCACTGCTGCAGTGAAGCCCACCAAACAGCACAAGGATGTGGTGCCAAATTTGGCTGTGTCTAGCCAGTTGGGTGTTTCTGTCTTCAGGTACCTCTCAGCTAAATGCAGACTCATCACTATGAACCACAAGACTGAAGCAAATGCATCAATCCTCCGGAGCCTGCAATGCCAAAAAGAAACCAAACAAGAAACAAGGTAAGAGCTTAAAACACCAATGAAGCCCCTTGGTCCTGAGGAAGAAAAGGGGAAGGTGGGGCAAAAGGTGGGGAGGGTGCACAGACTGAGCAGGTCATGTACTATCTCTTGCTATGGTTATATCATCTGCAGCCCTTCCCACTGCCGTGGTAAGTGCCTGAATAGATCAGTTCTTTCCTACCAGATTACAGACCTGCACAGGGAGCTTTTCATTCACAGTCATTCAAGCTTAAATTGAATGAACCAAGGCACAGATCCAAAGCATGCTCTGATGTCTCCATCCAGCCAGCTAACAACACAAAGAATGCCAAGGAGAACTGTGCCACCCAGGACTACATGTGCCATTCTGGCAGATGTTTACCCCCTGGCTCTCCGAGTCAAGACGGGGTAAAAAACCCCCAACAAAATGCAACATTTAATTTCCTTTAAATGAAAGAGAAAAGCACACCCACCTGATCCGCCCAGCTAAGAACATGGCCAACAGGCAGGTGAACAGCCCAAGGACAGCCACTGACATCTGGTGATTCTTCCCAAAAGCCCAAGCAGCACTCAGGTTCTCCACCATGTGTTCTGGGAGCATGCGGAGCAGCTCCCGCCAGCCTGCCACCGTCACGGCAGTGTCATTTTCCAAGCCTGCAGGTGAGCTTGTGCCAGTCCAGTTCTGAACGGATGCTGGATCAGAGGAGACAGGAGCAGAGACTGCTGCACCGAGTGAGAAGGGGTCGCCTGACCCATACAAGGCCATCAGAACCAGGAACGCACAGCTGAGGAAGGCCAAGAACCGCAGAAATATCACCTGAGCTGGTGTGGTTATGGAAGCAGAAGAGGAGGATGAACATAAATTCTGCAGAGGAAGGGAAAAACACCTTGTCAGAAGCTGAATGAACTGTGGTAAGGTTTTGAAATGGTGCTTTATGAAACAATTCCAGATGATATGGTTTACTGGACAGTTTTGCTCAAGTCCTTATAAATCTCTGTACTGGGCCGACATGACATGGGATGTTGTAGACTAGCAAAGAGCAACAGCAGAGCTATGAGCAGAAGCCAAGGTCAGGCAGGGCAGCGAGGCAAGGAGAAGATCATAAATCACTTCCCATTGTTCTTCTTTTTTTCTCCCTGTACTCTATATATAGTTTCCTGCACTGTTCTCATAAATTGGCTTCCCTATATCCCCTTTTCTGCCTTTCCCACTGTTTTCCTTCCACTCTGTTCTTATTATTACACTAGACTTACCTTCTGGCAACTGCACTGAATGACACCAGCAAGAGGAAACCTCAAACTACCATCAGGAGCATCTGTGGCAACTATTTGTGGCAACTCTTCTAAACTTCTGCCACGGACCCAAGCTCCCAGAGAGCACCAAGGCCACTGCCTTCCTTTCCCAGCAGCAAATCCAGGTGCGGAGGTACCTAATTCTTTGTGCTTTCCCTAAATTCCCTCATCTCTCCCCCACATACCTGAGCATAGGTCTTGTCTGTCTCACGGCGTTTGAAATGGTGGCTGAGCAGCAGTGCCCGGAGCTGCCGATTCTGATGTTTTATGTAATACTCCACAGCAGCCTGGCATGGGCGGCACAGCTTGTAGGTCTGCTCCAGATGGTGCTTATACACCTCAATCTCCTCATCATATTTGCCCTGGTGAGAGAATAGGAGAGGAAAAGTAGGTGAGAAGTGTAGGTCCCTCATCAGTTATCATGTTTGCTACTGACATGCGAGCAAGGCGTGCTTCCAGTCTCCAGAGGAACAGCCCCCTCAAAGCAGGCCTGAACCCTGACCGAGCTGGAGGTCAGCTGTGCAACCAACTTCACATACAGCTGACCCAGCCTCCATGTTCCAGAAGAGACAAAACAGCCCTTGGAGAAGGCTGCTGTGGCCCAATTTCGGGATTTTGAATTTCTGTGGCCCAATTTTGCTGTCTTTATCAAGACCTTATGAACTCAACCCAGAAGATGAGACAAAAAACTACAATTGCTCTTTGCCTCCTCAAATGAGGGGACACAAAAGACCTGCTGTGCCTTCACACCACTGAGCTGACGGAAGAGAAAAGCTCCTTCCAAAACTGAGCCTCAAACTTGAAGGCTGTCACTGTTTGAAGGCCCTGGTCAGATGAGCTCCATAAATCACTAATAGCACTTGTAAAAACAGATAGCAAGTAGGGCTGAAGACACTTTTTTCAGTTTCACTACACTGGACACATCACTTATCACAAAGGCTTCTAGGTCTCTTTCATCTCCACTCCCAGCTTATATCAAGATCCTTGATACACAAACACTTACCTCCTCCCTTGGTGAGAATGAAGCCAGCTGTTTGATCTTCGTGGTTTGATGGTTGTTGCACTTCTTGCAAAGCAGAATTTGGCTGCTCACCCATTGTTGTGGTTTGGTAGGATCACAGAAAGTTGTAGCACCTGACACAACATGGTTAAGGTGTTCCATGTACTGAGCAGGGATGGGCTTGTTGTAGTCTCCATTCTGACAAGAAGCAAAAAGATAGCCAAGAGGGAAAGCAAACATGAGATCACAAAATCAAAGCTAGGTATCCTCTAGTTGATAACAAGATTCCCTAAGCTCTGTCAGGAGCTCTGCACTCCACGCATTCACCTACGTAACCAAAGAAATCAGTAAAAAAAGAGACAAAATGCTTCAAATCATCTCCCCCAATGCACTATTCTGGCACCTACTGCAAGCAGTTGTTGGTGGTGGATTTTGGCTTATGACAGTGATAAGCTTTTTTATTTAATACTCTAAATAAAGCAATTCAGCTGTTCCAAATACAAAACCAGAGAAGAATTGTTCCATATATTAAAAAAAAAAGATTCTTAAAGAGATATTGGTGAAAATATCAAGGCCCTTTTTGCCCTTTGAAGCAAGAGAGGAAAATTTGTCTTTATCATTCTATGTCAGCACACCCCAGTACAGTGGATTCCCTCTCAAATTTGATCCAGTGATCAGCTGCTAAATTCAGAGGTGCTCAGCACAGCACTGCAGCTGTCAAACCGCTGGATATTCATCTGCAGTGAGCCTCTACCATCCTAAATGAGGAGCAGGGCTTTCCCACAAGCACTGTTCCACAGGGCATGCACCTTCCCAGCCACCCTTCACAGTACCTCTTGGAAGCCATTGTACTGCTCACAGTTGGGGCAGTCCCAGCAGTTGCGATTCCCATACGGCACCACCGTGTCCTGATTGCAGAACCAGCAGTTCACTGTCACGTGTGTGGGCTTCTTCCTGTTAGGAAAGGAAACGTGTCAGGTATGAACACTGAATTCAGCTGATGTAGAGGAAAGCAATGGCTTTCAAACAAGGAAATGCAGGAGAGGCTGGAATAACAATCGATCTTCCCATTCAGTACGTCCAACGATATGACTCAGAGTAGTCATTTTAGCAATGAAAAGATGGGCTATTAAAGTAGAAATCAATTCTGCCTGATGCTTGTATCTCTTTGTGCTAGTACCACAGACATGCCAGAACTTTAATAACAACCGTGTGAATAACCCACTTCACTGTAATTCAGAGGCATATTCGGGGGTGCAAATCCCTCTCCATTAGCAGCAGTGTTAATATATGCAAATGATGCAGTAGAGTAGAGCTTAATACACAAGATTGTGGGAAATGGAAGTTATGGTCCCCAGGAACTGCATATGATGGTACTCAGCAACCTGGGAAATGGGCTCATGGTCACAGTTTTATCTGCCCTGCTTGTCAGAAAATTTTTCAAGGACAGGGACATAACAAATCCTCCCAAGTTTTAGGCACTGTAAATGGCTGTTTCCTCACAGCTTTAGATACATAAGGAACTGAGAAATCAACATGTCTTCACCAGTTTTTACACACTGGAACTGAAGAGACAAAGACTAATGACCTCGATCCATGAGCCCCTTGTTCTTTAAAATAATCCTGTTAAAACAACAGTCACTACGAGAGAGACAGTTGTGACGTGGCCCCACTGCAACAGGTTGTGACAGATGTTTGAGCAAAGAATGTCAGTGGCCTGGCCCTTGAGCCTGTCTACTAAAGAAGATCTGCATTTGTCCTGAAACTTGGTGCAAGACCCAAAAAGAAGCTTCCTGGCAGGTCAAGGCAACACAGCCCAGCTGTCTGGGTTCATCAGAACCAGTCCCAGTCACACCTCCACAGGAGGACAGCTGTCCAGGCAGGGAATCGTGATGGCAGCTATGCAGACAGATGGACCCAGCTGCCACCAGCTCTGTTTGCTGCCTAACTCCACCGAGTAACCAGTGAGCATCCTGGCTGGACAGCTTCTAAAGCAGCAGTGAAAGAAACTGAGCAGGGAGGCTCATGGAAGATCTGCAAAGCAAGTAACAGCAGCCAAAGTGCTTACCAGTTGAGAGCAACTTCTTCCTGCTCTAGGAAATGTTCTCTGCCACTACAGTATTCTGAGTGAAACATCTGAATGCTGCAGAAATGTTTTCTGGCACCCTACAACCAAACAGGAAGGTGCTTCTCCCCTTAGTTAAGCTGGCTTCTCTCAGCCATTGCCTTTGTAGCTCGGTGCCTACAATTAAAATTCTTCCCCACTCCCATTTCCATAGACCATGTTTTAAAACTCGGTTCATAAAATATGAAATCCTCAAGGATGCTTGGGCCTCTTGTTTTAATTACTAATGATGAGGATAAGCTTGAAATGAAGCACCAGAAAGAAGTCTAAAAAGCTAGAGTGCACAGAGGATTCCCTGCCAGATGCTGAAAGAAAATGGCTGGAGCTACTAGGGTGACAGATTCTTATCTCAAAATAGATGCACACACCCACACCCTGCTTAAAATGAATATTCACTGCTCAACTTTCTTCATTGCCAAGGGGGCTCAAAACAGTAAGTGATCCGAGTTAAAAATACCACCATTGAAACTGACAGGCAAAAAAAGAGAAAGTTTAAACCAGACAGACATCTAGGTTGGTAGCCCAAGTAATCCATGAGCTACCACTGTCCAAAAGCCAAGCAAACCACGTCAAAACAGCCATATGAAGGATGGACAGCAAAACCTGCTGGTACTAGTTTCATCTCACTATCATAGTGGAAAAGCTATGAAAATATAATGCAAAGGCTTCAGCATCTTCACCACCAAAACACAAATCCTACTGCACCTTGGGCATAGACTCTGATAGCAAGCACAGCCTAAACTCCATCTTCTGATGTAGGTCATTGCACAGGTCCCCAGTACTGTGGGAAGTGCTACAATCCCACCTTCATGCTGCTGCAGCATCACCCTCTGGCACCCGTGGAAATAAGACACCCCACACTTCAGACTCTACCCATCACCAGTCTCCAGCTTCAACAACATGAAAGTAGGTAGAAGCATTAATTTCAAGGATAACACAGAAGTGGAAAGCGAAGACCAAAAAATTAGTAAAGCATGGATGCTACAAAGCAAAAAAAGAACCAACGCCAAACCCTATCTGAGAACTCACTAATGTCAGAGACCAAATCCTGGCAGAGACTCAAGACCTTTCCATCTTCTCCAAACAGGATTCCACGTCTCATTCTTGAGGCTGAGGAAGTGCTATCAAGGGTTAAATAGCAGCCCTTCATTCTCACAATGTATGCAAAAGAAATTGCCAAATCCTGGATTATTTAGGATAAAAAGCAATAATCCTTCCTTCTGTGAACCTACAATCTGTTACTATAGAAATAGGTGCAAAAAAATCAGAAGTTCACAACCCGCTACATGCAAAAAGAAGAAAAAAATAATAAAAGGTCATTTCAGGCAGAAACATGTAGGTAGGATGCTAATTTTCTGGTAATTGGGCAGGACTTTAAAAACAAAAAACAAGTACTGCGTTTGGAAAGACTCTCAAATACAGATTTAATGACTTTGGAACTATATATACCCTGACTGAGTTCAGGCAGCAGCTCAACGTAATAAGCCAGTGCACACACTGCTTCTGAAGTCAGACATTCTGTTATGAGGAGTCCAAACTTCAAATGGATTGCCAGAACAACAGTCTCCCTGATAAGTGCAACTCAAATCAGTTACCTGGCAATAATAAACTGGATTTCTAAATATTTTTTACATCTATTCCCCCTCCCCTCCTTTACTGCAAGGTCAGAAGATGATGATGTTTCGTTTTCCACACCAGAAGAGGCCACAGTTGGATGTGCAGTTCTTCACTGGGTTACCCTCATCCTCTGCCAAGGATTAAAAGAAAAATCAATTCTCCATTAAAAGTATTTAAAGCAACACTCTTTATTCTGGCACAACCAGATTACAAAGCAATTATACAAACAGCTATGCCAGCAAATCTGAAGAAAAAACTAGGAAGAGGAGCTCTTTTGCACAGATCAGTTCTGATCAGAACAACTTCTGACAGCAGTGTTGACATAACCCCTCAAAGGCTGTCTTCTAGGAAACAGCAGCTTTAGGGAGGTAGCAACTTGTTCCTACCAGCCTCTTTTAGGGTGAGTGATGGCTTCTCTTGACTTCAGTCGTAGAAAGAGCAGTCTCTGCCATCACTGACCCAAAGAGTTCCAGGAAAGAGATCCTACAGAGTACTCTATATTGGTACCGACAAGTTGGTAACTGACAATCAGGAGGGGCACAGAAGATGAAGGAAACGTGGCTACAGCTGCTGGTCTGAACTCAGCAACCAGACTTCCAACAATATGTAACAAACAAGTGGCCAAGCTGTGATCTCCAAGAAAGACCCCAAAATATCAGTTTTCTTATCTGGTCCAAGCTTATAAGATTTAAGGATTTCCTGCACGTATCTGCACATCAAATCTTTTTTCTCCCTGACACAAAAGCACAGTCTTAGATGCTGGCACAGTTACATTAGTGTAACTCCACATATTGAACAGTTATTCCAGAACTACTTTCTATTAGATTATTATGATTTATTTTATTTCCCTTTCTAAAGATATCTTGCTAGATATGTAAGTGCACTCATGCTGAAAATGGAGCAAAGCAGGGCTGTATCTGATGGCAGTTTGACATAACCCCTCAAAGGCTGTCTTCTAGGAAACAGCAGCATTAACATTAACACCAAAGGCAAAATCACATCTGTGTTTGAATCAGTCCCTCATAAAGCTGTCCTTCTTAATGACTTTGGAAGATTCATTTAACTAAGGCAAACCAAGAAATTAGGCAATATCAGAACAGTATTGAGGAACACATATACTTAGCCCTAAAAAATTATCAAGGTCATCTCCTGAAAATATTTACAGCTCACCAGCAGTTTTCAAGGACTTGGGAGAAGAAATGCTTTCCATTCCAGAGACCTTTTGATGAACTTGAGCAAAACAAATCCAATCTCTTCCCTCAAATGACATGTTAGCCTGAACTGGGTCAAAGAAATGCTTGCCTGATGCACTGGGGATTGCTTTAGGCCAGTAGTATTTCTTAGCTGCCCTAAATATGCCAAATCTTGTATATGGGCTAATATATCACAGACTGTTCATATGGTTACATAAACAGCAAATGCTTTAGAGCAAACCTTAAGCATTTTGTTGTGGATGCAGAAATACGCTTCTATTTCAAAGTGTAAACTTGAAGTGAACCTTAACAGAAGGAGCCCTTGGGACTGCTTTTTACTCCCACAGAAGCACTCGATGGGTGAGCAGTGCTCAGATCTGTTCTGTTATACAGTCTAAAGCACCTCTTATTCCACATACTCTTGCATTCATTTCAAGCTATGCTAGACTGAAGTCAGTCAAATTAAGCTTTAGTCCTTTTTATGACTAGTCCTTTTAGTATCCTGACTTCTGTCCTGATGCTTTTCAAACCTTATTTTCAACTGATCTGTTTAAATTTGTTCTAAGGTCAGAAACGTTCCTTAAAATGAAGAAACAAATGACCAAAGAATTTTGGTCACTAACTAATAACTTTGACTTTTATGTGATATTCCCAAGTTTTAGCACTGTTATTTCCACATCACTCTCCCACTGCTCCCCCTGCAATTATGCTTCTACCTACAAAACGACCAACACAAGAGGCAAAATATTCTCT
>NW_010291753.1:0-311 GCF_000700745.2 Antrostomus carolinensis | reverse complement strand
TCCATAACCTTTTTTACCCCCGCCAATAACGCCGCCGGCCTCCAGATCAGGTCCTGAAGGAAGGGAAAGGTTTGAGCTTCCCCAAGCACAGCTCCCACAGCAGGTAAGTCCCTCACGTTCAGTCAGGCACACAAAGAACCAGCAATTCCAGGGGACACGGGAAAACGTCCCCAACCATGTACCCACAAGTTTTTGTTGCCGCTTGACAATTTGGGGAGAATTTGTCCTAAACACGCGCCTCATCCCCACCGGGATAGAACCAAAGGGGCCCTCAGCCGGGAGCCGCCCCGCCGCCCTCAGTCCCTGCAGCC
>NW_010291752.1:0-3969 GCF_000700745.2 Antrostomus carolinensis | reverse complement strand
GGGCTGTTCTGTCACCTGGAAAAAGAATTTTCAGAGACTTTGGTCCCAATCCTGAAGTTTTTTATCCTAAAAAGCCCAGAGAGAAGGGAACTCGTGAGGAAATAGATGTGGGTCGAGTCAAAGAGGTGTTAAAACAAGACCTGAGGGGTAAAACTGGGCTCTCCCAGCTCCCAGTCTGGTGTTCTACAGGTTAGACTGGCCAAGTCCAACCTCTCCCAGCTTCCCCTGGTCCCAGGTCCCTTCAAGCCACCCTCAGCCCAGCCTGGGGGATGTGGGAGGGTTGGCAGGGCTGGCAGCCTGTCCCCAGCCCCGTCCCACCGGGGCCCAGAGGACCCCAATAACCCTGAATGGGTTGGTCACCGCACGCTTTGCTGCAGCTTTTGGAGTCGAGGTACCTTCAAGTCCCCATTTCTGCTGGTGATGGAGATGCCAAGGCGAGCAGATGGCCCAGCATGCTCCTGCCCTTCCCCTCTCCTGATTTCATCCCTTTTCCTCTGGAGACTTTTCTAAAAAGTGCTGAATGCGACGTTGCTTCACTGTAATTATTTATCCAAAGGTGGGAGATGAGAGAAACACACTATGATTAAAAAAATTATTGGTAAAAGGAGATAAAATAAAATATTGATCGTGTTGACTGTATCCCACCTCTGGAAATAGAAGAAAGTGACAGGGCTCCATAAAAAATGCCAGGTCCAAAAAAGAAGCTGCTTCTTATTACATCTCAGATACCCACCAAGTGATAAATCCAGGACACTATAGATCAGGAGTTTATTATAAAAAGCACCAAATGTGGTTAATCAGATGAGTCCAGGCTGGCTCAGGGGCTCAGGACTCAGGGGTGACACTCAGACCTTAACCCAACCTCCAGCACACCACTGGGTAAAGGCTCCGATCAGGGATTTGTCATTAACCACATGTAACCTGCTGTATGAAAATGAGGAGAAAGGGGCAAATTTTCAGTGCTAGTTCTGCACCCCTTTAATATGAGCCTTAAAATTCCTGCCTGGCAGTGGGGGAGCTGAAGAATTAGTGGTGCTGGGCTCCGCAATCCCAATTCCCAGCATAGAGACAGAGCTGAAATGTTTAGGCAAAGGTGAGAGAGACACCGAGACCCTTGAAACATCTCTCATCAAATCAAAACACTGAGCTTAATGGCTCTGGCTACCTCAGAGACCAATAAAAGCCCCAAAACCGGTTATGAGACTGTGATCTGAGGTTAGAGGAAACCTGGCAGAGTGCTGACTGATTGGAGAGTTATTGGAAATAAATAAAAAGGTTGCATTAAACCTAACGGAAGGTCACAGCGCGAGCGTATCTCATGGAAGGTGACTGCCCTCATTACCCAGACTGGGGTACCCCCCTGCACCTTGGGGATGGTGCTGGAGCTTTCAAGTCTCTTTGTGGAAAAAGAGATTTATATAAAACTGATTATTGTTATTTTTGCAGTGGAGGAACAGCACATTCATCAGGCTGCTCTGCCTTCCCTGGCTTTCGGTTATTTCACGTGAAGTACCTGCAACCGACCCCTCTTTTCCAGTCCTGAATTTATTCAGGGATTTAAAAAGAAAATTTAAAAAGGCAAATAACAGCCTTTGAGGGGGAACATAACGGTGCTGGTCAGTCCCTCCCCACCAGGACCTGCCTCCAGCTGCCCCTTACCCCGTCTGACCGGGCTGGGCAGCATCACTCCCTCTTCTCCATCTCCAGGGCGTGCGGAGCCTTTAGCACCAGCATTTCTGCTGACCCTAAAATGTGAGAGGACGTGGGCTGAATCCTCCTGAAAGGTATCCAAGGTAAGATGCAAAGAGCTTATCTCCACAGGAGATATCTTATCTTTTATGATGTGAACATTTTGCTTTTTTAGGCTCCTTTGAAAATCCCAGCTTTCTAACCCAAAGAGGAAACCCAGACAAGACAGATGATAGTGACACTAAAACAAATTGAACCTCCAAAAATATGAGCACGGAGCAAAAAGGCCTCACATAACTTCATATGCCACCATGTTACTCATGTAACTTCATATGCCACCACCCCCATTTCTCCCTTGACACTCCTGTAAATTTTCAGCTTTTCTTTAGATCTTTGCCCAAAAGGTACCACGTTCTCGCACGAAAAACATGAAAAATAAAATTCTGCCCAGCAGAGTTGAACTGGAAGCTCCTGACAGCTCGACTCTGAACAACCAGGGGCCGTGGCAAGCTTGCTAATTTACCCCAGAATCTATAAATCTGAAAACTACAAGATATATTAACTCTGTAACCTCAGTCTTTCTAACCCCGAGAGAGCTCTCCCACGGGAGTGAAGCATCTTTTCATCTTTACAGCACAGAACTGAGCTGGGATGGGTTCACTGCAAACTTTCTCCTCCAGGAAGGGAGATGGTGTGTGTTCCTCCATCCCTGAGGACCCTCTTGGTGTTGAGGGGAGGGAGAGGAACACCAGGAAGAATTTGTAACCGTGCATGTAGAGATGACATTTATAGGGCTCTCAAATTGGAAACTGTACATTTTATTGCACTCTCTGTCAAAAAATGCAGTTCCATCAGAGGCGAGAACGACAAGGGAAACAACCAATCAATATCTGGGCCTCTAATATCTGGACTGAAAAAAATCATTATCCTGTTACTTTTATTATGGCGTTATGCTTGAAATATGATAGTTTAAGGTTGTTTCCATTACCTAGACAATTTTTAAAGGGTGTTTCCCTCCCCTCCGCCTCTGGCTCAATTCCCTTTGGGCTGAAAATCAGAACAAGTCACTGGAGAAGGGGGATAGGCAGGTCCTGGCTCCCCCCAGCCCCATGGTGGGTATTTTGGGAGCCCCATAGATCTCAGTCACCTTTGGGGACACCAAAGGGCAGAGGGAGCCCATGGCCAAGCACATATGTCCAAGCCAGGCGAGGCAGGTCAGTGTCCCACTGCTGAAATTCGGAACCAAGTCATTAGTCTCTGGCTTCACCAGTGCTCCTGTGCCAGCCCTGCACCCTGCTCCAGCTTTTATTGGTGTAGAGGATACCACACATGGAATCACACCAAACTGCCTGGATTGGAAAAGATCTCCAAGATCATCAAGTCCAATCATTAACCCAACACTGACCAGTCCCCGACTAACCCATGTCCCTCAGCACTGTGTCTACAGGACTCTTCAATCCCTCCAGGGATGGGGACTCCACCACTGCCCTGGGCAACCCCTTCCAATGCCTCAGAACCCTTTCAGCAAAGAAATTCTTCCTCACATCCCATCTCAACTGCCCTGGCCACAACTGGAGCCCATTTCCTCTTGTCCTGTCACTTGTTCCTTGGTTGAACAGACCCACCCCCACCTCTCTCCACCCTCCTCCAAGGGACTTGGACAGAGCCAGAAGGTCTCCCCTCAGCCTCCTTTTCTCCAGGCTCAACACCCCCAGTTCCCTCAGCCGGGAACTCAGCACACTTGTGCTCCAGACCCTTCCCCAGCTCTGTTGCCCTTCTCTGGACACACTCCAGCACCTCTCCAGCTGCCATCCCAGGCAGCTCTCCACTGGCTTTCAGTAGCGTGCCGTTGCCACCAGCACACCCAAAACATCCGCAGCAGTCGGGAGTGAGGAAAGATCATCTCATCCATCACCCCCAGCACACAGTCCTTGCCCCAAAGAGTTAATCTGCCCATAGACACACGGTGCTGTTAAGGACACAGCTGGGCAAACTCACCCTCCCCAAGCACAGCAGCTCACCAGGAGACGCTCTTAACCTTGTAGTTTTTCTTTCTTTGGGGGTAGTTTGGGGAGCACTAGGGTTGTATTTAAGTTCTGGCTTTGCACTTGGAAGATTATTGATGAAGTTTTGCATTACCCAGGCTAAAAGCCCTCTGCTGCTTCTCTCTTCCAGACTGTCTCGTTTCAGTCCCACAGAGCACTAAGTGGGCCCTTAATGAAGAAGAGAAAGGTTATCAGGACCCGCATGGGGCTCCACTGTCTGCTCCAGCAAAAAAAA
>NW_010291751.1:5700-6190 GCF_000700745.2 Antrostomus carolinensis | reverse complement strand
AGGTGATTCTGCCCCTCTGCTCCACTCTCATCAGGCCCCTCCTAGAGTACTGCATCCAGTTCTGAAGCCCCCAACACAAGAGAGACATGGACCAGTTGGAACAAGTCCAGAGGAGGCCACCAGGATGATCCGAGGGCTGGAGCACCTCTCCTATGAGGACAGGCTGAAAGAGTTGGGGCTGTTCAGCCTGGAAAAGAGAAGGCTCTGGGGAGATCTTATAGCAGCCTTCCAGTACCTGAAGGGGCCTACAAGAAAGCTGGGGAGGGACTTTTCATAAGGGCACTTAATGACAGAACAAGGGGAAATGGCTTTAAGCTGAAAGAGGGTAGGTTTAGATTAGATATTAGGAAGAAGTTTTTCACTGTAAGGGTGGTCAGACACTGGAACAGTTCGCCCAAGGAAGTTGTGGATGCCCCCTCCCTGGAAGTGTTTAAGGCCAGGTTGGATGAGGCTTTGAGCAACCTGGTCTAGTGGGAGGGGGCCCCGCTGG
>NW_010291751.1:0-5662 GCF_000700745.2 Antrostomus carolinensis | reverse complement strand
CCCTTCCAACCCAAACCATTCCATGATTCTATGATTCTAATGATCCAGTTTGGGAAAGCTCTCTGGAAACTGCACACACAAATGAACCTGCCCATTAGCCCATGCATCTTTTCAAAATCATAGGCAAGACTGTACTGTTTGCTACTTGCATTCAGACTTTCTGCTGGTAGAATCAGCATGGATTTCACAAGAGGAAAGATAATCTATACTTAATTGGGTCCAGGATCCTTAGGAAAATGTTGTTTGTTTTTATAGATGTATAAATTGGAGGAAGAAAAACTTAATTTGAATCTTTAAATCCATGGAATGAAACAGTCAAATACGTATGTAGACTTAGACTTCAATTTAGAAATTGCTATTTGGGCTGATTAAAACATGCTAAAAAGCAACCACTACTGGGCTTTTTCAAGTCTGTATGTTTATCAAAACCAGAGAGTATGTGAAACAATGATATAGTCCCTTAACTAACAGTTTGTCTTGCATGAAGGAAAATACCATTATATCATCTTGATGAACCCTAATTGCTATTTGACTGTGATCACATTAACTGCTTTGTGCTCCTAGAGTTACAATTTAAAGGTGAATTCCTAGGTGCATTAATAAGCTTAGTTTATATCAGAGGCTTGTTGAGAAAAAGTATTTTGTGAGTGGTGTTGATCAAGTGTCATTTTGATCACTTGTAGTTGGTATTAGACTTGAGTAAATTCTACAGAGGTCATCTTCTTAACAACAAACTTTTTTTCTGCTCGCACTCACAAAAAAAGAAATCCCTGGATCCCAACTGTGCCTGTAATGAAGGTGAATTGTGTTTGATGACTTAAAGAGTGCCATTTTGTGCTTAACAGTTTACATATTGCAAATTACCCTGTAAATACTCTGTTTCTAGATCGAATTAGTTGTATAACAAGTTGTGCTGAGAGACAGTGATGTTTCTTTGCTAATTTAACTCCTAGACTCTGGCAGCTTTAAATGGTTTTCTTAAAATCCTACTCATAAGCTTTATCTTACTACCATCTGAGCACCTGAACACAGACATGCAATCCATGATGGATGCGGACGTTGCCACTTGATATTTAAAACAATAAGCTGTTACGACATTTAATGGACTTTGACTTGATTGCCTTTGTTAATAAACTGGTGCCCTGGAAATTGCGTGACTTCATATTTTATGCCCATATGTCATTAAATTAAAGATAACTGGCAGAGTTAAGCTCACCTGTAATTACTGTGGGCTTACATGGGGTTATTCCTGGTTATACCTTGCCTAAAGTCAGTTTACTCTTCAAGTGCTGGATCCAAAACATTTTCAATTGCATCAAAGTCCAGCATCAGTCAACTGAAATGAACATTCAGACTCAGGGTCGAGGACAAACAAGAGATGTGAAAGGATGCAGCAATGAAGGGGAAGTGGTATGGCCGCAGCTAGGAAGTGAGTGGCAAGACAGAAGTTTTGCTTCCTGAGCCCTTGTCCTGTGCTTCACCTACCTACCATTCCTTCTGCTTTAGTAATCTGCTGCTGCATTATAATTCCTCATGGCTCAATTGCTTCACTTAAAAATAAATAAATAAGATGTATCATAATCAAGATGGTGCATAGATAAACATGCAAGGTCAAAAAACAAACCATCTTTTGGTTCCAAAGTATTAGATAAACTACTTTATCATTAACTTTGAAACAGTACCAACTGTATGAGATTCAACAAAGCCAAGTGCGAGGTCCTTCCCTTGGGTCATAACAACCCCATGCAATGCAACAGGCTTGGAGAAGAGTGGCTGGAAAGCTGCCCAGCAGAAAAGGACCTGGAGGTGTTGGTTGACAGACAGCTGAATATGAACTGGCAGTGTGGCCAAGAGGGCCAATAGCATCCTGGTTTGTATCAGAAATGATGTAGCCAGCAGGACTAGGGAAGTGATTGTCCTCCTGTACTCAGCACTGGAGAGGCCACATCTCAAGTACTGTGTTCAGTTTTGGGCCCCTCACTACAGGAAAGACATTGAGGTGCTGGAGCAAGTCCAAAAGGCAACAAAGCTGGTGAAGGGTCTGGAGAACAAGTCCTACAAGTAGTGGCTGAGGGAACTGGGGTTGTTTAGGCTGGAGAAAAGGAGGCTGAGGGGAGACTTTATCACGCTCTACAACTACCTGAAAAGAGGTTGTAGCTAGGTGTCAGTCTCTTCTCCCAAGTAACAAGCAATAGGACAAGAGGAAACATCCTCAAGCTGCGCCATGAGAGGTTTAGATTGGATATTAGGAACAATTTCGTCACCAAAAGGGTAGTCAAGCATTGGAACAGGCTGCCCAGGGAAGTGTTGGAGTCACCGTCCTTGGAGGTATTTAAAAGACGTGTAGATGTGGTGCTCAGGGACATAGTTTAGTGGTGGTCTTCACAATGTTAGTTTAACAGTTGAACTGGATGATCTTAAAGGTCTTTTCCAACCTAAATGATTCTGTGATTCAGTCCCTAATAACAGAAGATATTTCCTCTTTTCCCCATTACCCTAAGGACATTTTCCTGAAAGTTGTTACTGTCTGTCTGAGAAGAACTGAGACTGAAGAAATGAAAACATTGTTGTGGTACTTAAATGATCTTTAAGGAAAAGCTCCAGGATGCTGATTTTTGGATCAATATAAAATCACATAAGTCACTGTTGACTAAAGCCAGTCTTCATGTTCAGCAGTAGGGAGGTGAGCCAGGTTCATACAGGACATGAAAATATTTAATTTGGAAAATACCCCCAGAAACCTGTGCAATCTCCTAGCTTACTAGCAGTTTTTGTGTTCAGCTGGTGTTCTGATTTTCACTATGCTGCTTCTGACAGCCACACATTGATCAAGGGCTGTGTCAAATGCTAGTCTGAAACAATCTGGCTGAAGTGTACTAGTCTGCAGGTGTTTCATGTAATGCTGACCTGAGCTTCTTATCCCATGAGACTGGAGCTTCCAATGATCTCTACTCTAAAAGCACTTGGAACAGGAACATTGTGATTGATATATTGGCAACAGTCTCATATCAGAAACTGGCATTAAGATGAGAATAAAGAAATTAGAGGCTCAGGTAGATTTGAGTAAGGCAGTAATGATCAAAACTAGAAGTGGAACAGTTTACTTCAGTATTTTGTGGGAACTGATGTAAGTGAAGACTTCTGAAAGCAAATGGTCTTGCAGGGTCTACACAGAGTCACAACAATCTAGCTCAATTATGCATTATTTTTTAAAATGGATTTTGGCTATGGAAATCTTTACAGCAATTTGAACCGAAGTGTGAATCACAAAGGAAGTTATACTGGCTGTTGCAGAAGTAATAAAAATACTGAAGGGCACTTTACCACTGTTGTGGTGGCCACCCAGGAGTTTGCACTAGTTTACCTAAATTGGCATTTAACCTTTCTTTCTCTGTTTGCAAAATAAGAGTGATGCAACAATAACATTTGGCTCCTTTGAAACTTCGCTGTCAATACTGAGAAGGTTAAATGGACTTCTCTGCTTACCACCTTCTGCTTTAATCTATGTAAACAGTCATCAAGAGAAGGGAATAAAAAAAAATTAAAACAAAACAAAATATATACATCTTGAACCAGACACCAGAAAGTATGGGGTATTTTGTACTTTACCAATTCTTGTCCTGCTTTTGCATCTACAGTCTGTCTTGTTCATTCTCATACTAGGGTTGTGTTGTAAAATTCAGATCCTCTGTGCCAGTGGGACACCTGGATGTTAGTGTAATAAGCAAGATAGATCAGCCTAGGAGAAAATGAATAATTCTGTTCTTTCAGTAGGGCTATACTATTGTGCTGTAAGGCATGGACCAGATATATACAATATAGAAAAACCAAAAGATTAAATGGCTCTTGTTAAGTGAACATTGTCTATTTTATACAGTGAAAGGAACAGGGGTCCAGGAGAAACAGTTGTGTGTTATCACATAATTAAAGACTTCAGCATACCATATATCCACAAGAAAACTCCCAAAAAAAGCAAAATTCAGTTTTTCAGCCTCTGTGTTCATTTTACATGTTTCTGTTGCTATCTAAAACTGAGCCAGTCCCTTCTCAAAAAATAGCTGTACTCATCAACTATAAAATGTGCTTTTACAATGTATAAATAAGAGCCATACAAAGAATACAAACAAGAAAGGGTAATAACAGTAGATTGAACTACAGCAGTATTGAGGTTAAAAAGACTGGCTTAATTGCAAGAGCTTTGCATTATGAGGTTCTGGTGGGAGAATATTTTATTCCTTAGCCAGGTGTTGTGCATTTGCTCTGCATGCGAGAGAGATGACGCAGCTAATTTGCTCTTCAGAGCCCTGTAGCATGAGACAGGGATTTGGAATACTTTAGTTACCACAAGCTTGAAGGTAAGGGTTAATCCTAAACAGATATCTGTGGGGGCAGTTTTGTGATCTTTTTTAACACAAACAAACTTTACTAAAATATAAAACTTTAATTGGAAACCAATCTGCTGTAGAAGAAGACGGGTGGCTGCTAGTGCTGTAAGTAATCTAATTTCTACCTTATCAAACTGTATCAGTTGTTGTTTTATTTGGTGTCTTTCCAGTAGTACCAGTGATATATATGGCTGTGATACTTATTGTGGAATACCCTCTTTTCATATTTTTTTTTTTTTTTTTAAGCATGAGAGAAATCAAGGTCAGTAAACTGGAAGGTGGTGGAAAGTCAAAGTCTCTTCAGTTCTTGTCTTAAACTGTTGCTTAGCCTTGAACAGTTCCCTACTGAACAGTTGCTGATTTCCCCCTATGAGGTGGATGCATTTCTGTGGGAGTAGATGTAAACTCTTTCTGCTAGAAGCAAAGGTCTGATGTGTAGACTTTTATTGCATACATTTTTGTTCTCCATTGAGATTCTTACTGACATCAGCAGAAGCACCATGTGCTCTCTCAGTGTAGGATGTGTAAAGCAAATAATACCACAAGTGGGTGGAAAAAAAACATATTGACCATAGATTTAGCTAAAACTGGTGTATTAGGTTTACGTGGCAAAGTTTTGGTACCTGGGTGGGCATAGGGGTGACTTCTGTGAGAAACTGCCAGAAGCTTCCCCCATATCCAACAGAGCCAATGCCAGCCAGCTCCAAGACAGACCTGTTGCTGGTCAAGGTTGAGCTGATCATTAATGCCTCTGTGATAACATAATTAAGAAAAAGGGGAAGAGAAAAAAAACAAAGCTGCACAATTTGCAGCAAGAGAGAGGAGTGAGAAAATGTGAGAGAAACAACTCCACAGACACCAAGGTCAGGGAAGAAGGAGGGGGAGGAGGTGCTCCAGGTGCTGGAGCAGAGATTCCCCTGTAAGTTGTGGTGAAGACCATGGTGAGGCAGGCTGTCCCCCTGCAGTCCATGGAGGTCCATGGTGGAGCAGATGTCCACCTGTAGCGGACCCCATGCTGGAGCAGGTGGATGCCTGAAGGAGGCTGTGATCCCGTGGGAAGCCCGTGCTGGAGCAGGTTCCTGTCAGGACCTGTGGCCCGTGGAGAGAGGAGCCCATGCTAGAGCAGGTTTGCTGGCAGGACTTGTGACCCCGTGGGGGGACCTGCACAGGAGCAATCTGTTCCTGAAGGACTGCACACCATGGAATGGACCCAGGTTAGAGCAGTTCGTGAAGAACTGTCAATCACAGGAAGGACTCACGTTGGAGAAGTTCATGGA
>NW_010291750.1:0-1827 GCF_000700745.2 Antrostomus carolinensis | reverse complement strand
AGTCCTTCTCCTCAGAGCTGCTCTTGATCCAGGAGGCTTCCTCCTGCAGGGGTGACTCCTCAGCTGAAGGCACTACGCAAGAGGATGGTAGAGAAAGAAAAAAAACGACCAAGAGTTGAAGAAGAGGGACATGGCAGCGCACAACAAGGACCTTTGACTGAGCAGAGTCTGGGATCCTCAGGAAGTGACATACAGGTGGTCTCGGACCTGCAGGAGCCACTTCCCACTTATTGTACTACAAGTGGCACCCCCAAAAGAGAAGAGTTGGTGCCCAAACGCTGTCAGCACCAGAGATGGTGAGATGGGAGCTCTCGAGGTCTTGGTTCAACCTGCCACTTGAGAAAGGACCATCACCAACACTGGATCAGGACAGCCATGGCTTAGTCTGAGCTTTGGAAGTTTCCCCAAGCTGGGCTTCCCCACCCCCCCGCAGGAGGAGGAGCAGACACTGCGCAGGAAGCCCACAGGTCTGTGCCCCAGTTGAACAGTGAAGCTCCTTGAGATTCCTGCAGGGTCTGCGACAGGCAGTGACCGAGTCTTCTCCTCAAACACAGAATTTATTTCTCTCCTTCACCATCACCTTCCAGAGAAAGTCCAAGAATACTCCAAAGACAGCGTTTGTTGCACTTCTCCCACCCTTTGTCCCAACGCTCCTGCCAGGCCATGATCAGCTCACACAGGTTTTGATACCTGGCTCGTAAGCACAAAGCTCCAGATAAACAACAGAAACCCCCAAACCAGCAGGACCCAACGTTCACATCGATCACGCACTGGAAGATGAAGACAGGCAGCTCTTGGAGCTCATGAGCAAATCAAATACACTCCAACATCTTCTTCTCTATCCACACATCTCCAACAGAGACTTCCCATGTCTGTGGACAGTCTACACTTCACTTCTCTCTCCACCTTCTGTAAGGATCAGTCCTGGCCACGTAGAAGTTGTTAATTTTCCTCCTGACTCGGTTCTTAGCAGGATCTCAGCACTCCTCACCCATCTGGACCGTTTCCCCCATCACTATCCACGTCCTCCCTGCACACCCTACCGGTCCTGCAGCACCCAGCGCTCCCTCCCGCTCCACTCAGCCCATCCTCACACTCTTTTCTTCTTAGGTTGCCCAAGGAAGTTGTGGCTGCTCCTCCCTGGAAGTGTTGAAGGCCAGGCTGGATGAGGCTTTGAGCAACCTGGTCTAGTGGAAGGTGTCCCTGCTGCTGGCAGGGGGGTTGGAACTGGATGAGCTTTAAGGTCCCTCCCAACCTAAACCATTCTATGATTCTTCTGGATTTGTTTTCCTCATTTTATGAGCCCACCTAATTTCCAGGTGAGCAGTGTCACTCCTGAAGCCCTGCTGCCTTCTCGAATGCTTGGTGACTTAAAACAGAGCATGGTCTGACTTCTGGAGAAGCTTCAAGTGTGAGAACTGTGTTCGTGAGCATCACTGTTTTTCTTCACAGAGTTCCAGAGAATTTCTTTTGAAGAACATAAACGGTCACACAGCCAACGCCAGCAGAGCTGCAGTTAATTTCTTTCCCCGCAGAATTGCGCACGTTGCTTCTTGTAAGAACAGGGAAGAGATGCTTAGAGGCTGGTAATTGTACAGAAGCAGGATTTAGAGAAAAGAAGGAATGTCCTGGTGCTAACTCCATCCCAACAGCCATGAGAAAGGTCTACCAAAGCTGATCACTGCTACCCCACCTGCTGTCACCTCCCCACCCTCACTGCCTTCGCCTCCTCTAACCTCTTGTCCCCAAGCCACACTCAGAGACCAGCGCTTGTGCTCTGTGCCATGTCTCTCCCGCCTTTCACAGAATCCCAGAATGGCCTGGATT
>NW_010291749.1:38472-49438 GCF_000700745.2 Antrostomus carolinensis | reverse complement strand
CGGGGTGCGCTTCGCTGCCGCAGCGGGGTTGAGCTGGGGCAGCGCCGGGCAGCTGCAGCTTCAGAGCTGTTGCTTTAACCAAGCCCCAAAAACTGGGAAGAGAGAAGAAAATCGTTTTAAAAACTGGGATTTCCAGCAGTTTGCCCACCACATCAGTCGTGTCCCTCCCGTGTCTTGAGGGAAAGGGGCGGGCAGAGGGGAAGGTAAGAAGTGTGGTGAGCTCCTTGCAGGTCTGTCTCTGCTTCCTAATCCTCCTCACTGCCCTTGGGGATCAGCCTGAGCTCCTCACAGTTTGGATTTTCTCTTGGGTCAGTGCTTGGGTCTGAGCTGTCCTGCCCTGGCAGTGTCTGAGCACTGGCAGTGTCTGAGCACACACCTTGCAGCCAGGCTGGTGTGACGAGGGGCTGATCTCTCTGCTTACCTTGGCTCTGAGGGGAAAATAAACTGCAGCTCTCAAAGGCCTCTGTGCTGTGAACAAGGAAAACTGCTGATCCTGCAGGGATATCGCTTTCTTCAGCTACTCTGATGTAGCTAAAATTACCATTCTGTTGTAGTTGTAACAAATTACTGTTCTGTTGTAACTTAATGGAAAAGGTTTTGTTTAATAGGAAACTATTGCTTTTCTATTTACAGTAATCTGTGATTCCAAGTGAAACTTACAGTGAAACTTACAGCAAAACTTGCTAACACATCCCATAATGTGTTAGTTTCCTCCTTGTGAAGCATCTCTGGCAGCTTCAATTTGTTCTGGCATTTGACATGGGATGGCTTTGAAGTGTTGCTTTTGAAACTGGATAAGGCGAGCGGAGAGCTGTTATCTCAGCTGCTTGAAGAGGAAAAAACCAAAGCCAGCGTGCTGGGGCCGTGCTCCAACATGTCCCCCTGCGCATGGCACAGCTTTCTGTGCTGCACCCTGTGCTTGGGCTGGGGTGTCTGGTGTGAATAGGATTAATCTCTAGGCATAGCAATACATTGCTTTCCTGTGCTTGCTCCCTTGGCTTTTGCCTGGAGAAGGACAAATCTTAGCAACCAGGAGCTTAAGTACCAACCACTTATCATTCCAGCAAGGAGTTCAGTCATGTTATTGTTTGATATGGTATGAAGGCTAGGCTTTAAGCCACAACTGGGCCATTAGGTCCTGATAGTTTTCTTTTTTTGAGGTAAACTATGTTCACTGGCATGAAGTGCCTTCAATCTGGAGCTGTCTCCAACTATTTTTTTCTCCTTGCTTTTGGGATATGTCTTGTGGGTTGGAGCTGGCATGCTTGGAGTGGGAGATGTGTGAGTGCATATGCCCACCAGACAGCTCCTGGCCCAAAGAGGGTGGGCAGAGCTGCTGATCTGGCCTCTTTGGGAGCTGAACTGCAAAGGGACCTCATCTGTCCCAGCATTGCCCTAGAGAGCAATGAGGTGCCCCCGTTGCTCCACACAGTTTGTTGGTGCTTTTCTCCTGCCATAGCATTGAGAGCCTGTGCTCCTGGGGGCACAGATGCCCTATGCCCCCTAATTGGAGTGTTAGTTAAGCTCTAAATGTCTTTGCCTGGTACAATTAATTGTCCTTGCACTAGCCGGACTTTCAAGGCCTGTCTTTCTTTTGTTGAGAACGGGTTGTGGGTTTTCTCTTCTCTTACAGGCTCTTGAGAGGTGGCTACAGTGAGGATCTCTCAGCCTGCAGCAGAGGAGATATCTGAAAGGACAGTGTAGCAGTGTTCTGTTTGCTGGAGGAAGCAGCACTGTTTAGGTAGCGGTCACCCCGGGAGCTTATGTGGTTTAGACCTTGGCTGGCTTTGAAGAGGTGGCACTATGCTGAGCATGTCACTCTACTTCAGCCAAGAGTCTGCTTGCCAGAGTGCAGCATCTCTTCTGGCTGCTGTTTGTTCCCTGAAGTTACTGAAGGGTGTATTAACCCAGTCGTTTGTGCCAGCCTGTGTTGAACTGTGGAAAGAACAGTCCTGTCTGAAAGCCAAGGGTTCTGTAAAGTGTCAGTGCTGACCTTAGAAAAGCCTTTATAGGGTCATTGCTACCTGGGAGCAGGGGAAGGAGAAACTTCAGAGGCTTCAGGAAAAGGCTGGGGGTGCTGGATGGCTTCTGTGGACTGTTAGCAGGGTGGTTTGGGTCTCCAAAGGATGTATCAGCCTGGCTGAGGGGCAGAGAGGATAAATCTGATGATCTGATGCAAATCAGGGCACACCAAGCAGTGGAGGGGAGGAGATGTGTGTTGGTGGGGAGCTCAGGGTGAGGATGATGTCCATGCTGGAGTTGTGGAAGGCAGTTTATTTGATAACATTATTATGTGTTAATTAATATGTGCAGTTACTCTGCTTTGGGACAATGCCTGGAGAGAGCATACCCATTACTGCTCTCAAGTGCAGGGGGAGTGTTGAGGGGTCTCAAAGCACTGACAAACACTGGGTGTAGGGAGGCACAGGCTTTGCTTACAGGTTGTGCTTGGCCTCAGGAGTCTGAGGATGCTGAGCGCATAGGGCTAGGCAGTGTAACTGGGGAAAATGGTTTGTGTGTGGTCAGCAGCAGAGCCCAGCTTTGGGCAGCATCAGGCTGTAGCAGGACCTTTCCTGACTCCAAAGTGTGAAGGAGGATGGGCAAACAAGGCTTCTGGGTGGGTTTTTACCCCTCCTTCTCCCTTAACTTGTGTGTGTGGGGTGACTTCTTCCTGCACAGCCTCTGGCAGATGCTTGCTGCTGCTCAGCCCTGCCACTGCTGCTGGAGCTTGGTAGTTGATGATGGCAGGAAGGTGAACCTGTCCCTTTGCTGAGGGCCAGTGAGGAGGCAAGTTACCCCTTCATCTTCTGGCTGAAAGCAAGGCCTGAGCTGTCAGTGTAAAAGCCAAGAATAAAGTTGTTATGAGATAAAATGTTACTGGCTTGTGCCTTAAAAGGTGAGAAAGCAGACACATCTGGGGAAAACTAGGTATATCGTAACCTGTATTAAAATTGTTTACCTTCTGTCTTTCTCTGCATGGTTTCTTCTCTGATCTTCAGTCCTTTATTTTTTTGGCACAGGATGTCACTTGCTTTGAGAAGCAAGCATCCAATGCACAGGGAGGTGACCCAGTCATCAGCAAATGTGCAGCTGAAGAAATTAATGTGGGTAGCTGGCTGTAAAAGTGATGGGGATGATTGAAGTGTACAGAAGCAATTGTTGACATAATGCAGTTGTTGTGGCACATCTGAAGGTTAGTTAGTGATGCTTGTGATAGAGAAAGCATCAAAGCGTTGGGTACAGCGGATAAATGAATGATATCAAATAATGTCATATAGTCAAGCATGTTATTTTAAGTTGTTAAGCTTAGTGTGGTTGGAGAAAAATGTCTGAAAACTTCTAAAGAAATACTGATGATAAATTGGGGCAGGATACTAATCTGAAAGGTAACAGTGGGAAAAAGCTGCAGTGACTTCATGGATGTGTGGGAGTGTGGCAGCTGATTTGTGGTGGTGGGTGAGGTGTAAGTACACATGCAGCTCTTCAGCATCTCAGATGTTTCTCAGGCTTGTGCAGTTAGCTACAGGTGGTGGCTTCGGGGATTGAGTCCTTCATCACAGAAAAAAAACATGCTCGGTTAGGGACATCTGCACCAGACCAGGACACTGCAGATTCCTTTGGAGGATGTTGCAGAGTTGTCAAGAAGCGGAGCTGCTCAGGCCCTGGGCAGCAGTGTCAGCCCTGCACCAGCAGCATAGTGGGCCTCAGGCCCAGTGTGCCTGTCCTACAGATGGAAGCTCCTGGTGTTGGTCTGGGTGAGAAGTGGCACCTGGTGACAGGCACAGGGGAGAAGGGATGAAGCCAGAGATGTGGTGAAGCAGGGAGGTCTCCTGTGGGTTCCTGGGGAAGGCTTGTGCCTTATTTCCAGGGTTGCTATGAATTAGTGAGTGTAGCATCTTTTTTCCAGAATCAAACATCAGAGCTATCAAAAAATCCATCTGGAAATCTGACTCAGCCTCTCCTGTTTTCCTAGTTTCTGGCTACTGTGTTGCTTTCCAGTCTATTTTTCCCTGTCCCCTATACAAATACAGTCATTTTATAGACTTCATCATTAATGATGGGGCGCAGCCAAGCACTGCATAACTTGCAGTTCTAACTTGCTTAGGAATTTGCAGTCTGGATTTGTTGGTCACTTTTCCTACTGAGTTAAGTCTTCAGAAACTTTCCTGTTCCACTGTAGTCCTCAGTTTTACTTTTGACATAAATGATATAGACAGAGGGAGAAGCATAAATATTTATCATAGGTGTCAAATACATGACATTGGAGAATTTTTTTTTATTGCTTTCATGTGCTGGTGTCCCTGGATGGGGAAGCTCTCCTGAAAGGTCAAAAGCTTTTGAGGACACAGCTTCTTGGTGGGCTGAGGCTTGCAGCTGAAAGGAAAGGCTGTCCCATGGCAGCTGGGAGCTTCTCAGCCCAGAAACTGGCTGGTTTAGGGAGTGAGCCTGGCTGAAAGATGAATGCTTGTATTTTCTTTCTTGATGGCACCCAGCACATGAGCAGAGTCATGCCTTGTGGATAAAGGTGTGGTTTGTTGAGGACTTGTTTCTGTTGGGCTGCTGCCCTGGGTAGGCATTATTTGAGGGTGAGTACCTCCGAGAGAGCTGTAGTTCTTTTTGCCAGAAGCCTTGTGGGATTAATTTAGCCTGTTTGTTTCTGGAGTGGTTTCAGTGTTTCTGTAGATTGGTGGCAGTGTTTAGGGAAGGCTGTGAAATGTTGTGATTAATTCTTCAGTATTGTTCAGAGAGTTTATGGTGAAGTTGTTAGCTAGTTAACAGTGACTGCTCTAATTATTCTGGTGTGAGTATAAACAGCAAGGCTGTAATGTGCCACTGTCTGCTGGAGCAGCACTCGAATATGTGTCTTTCTGCGATAGACACTTTCCATGTCTTTCATCCTTCCCCTTTTTCCTGTTCCCATGCTGTATTCTCTGCAGAGCAGCCCTGTGTATGTCTTGGACAAGCAGGAAGGCTGTGGAAGCCCAGCCTTTTTTTCTGCTGGATCCAGTGCCAAGTGGCAGCTGCTCCCCTGAAGTCAGTGGAGCCAAACTCACTGCCACGCTCATCTTTTTGCTTCCTTCTGCAATCTCTGTCTCCAGTAGTTTTCACTCACTCACACCAGTCTAAGTGAGGAGCACCATGTCCTGTCCTCCTCGGCTGGCAGCAGAGCCTGGGCTCTTGATGGGAGTCCTTGCTGCACAGCAGAGATGGGGCAGAGTGATCTGTACTGAGCAGAGCTGTGTGCCAAGGTGGAGGGAAGAGAGAAGCTCCCTGAAACCTGCAGTTGCTGTACAATATCCCATGAATGTTTCTAGGGTGTGATGATTATTTTTTCTCAGCCAAGTGGCTCCATAATTGTGTGACCTTGTGAAGACAAAGCATTAATGACACATTTTGGATGGCTGTTAGATCCTTATTTCCGTGGGGAAACTGTGCAGGACAAGACTTGACTTTGCACAGCTGTGCAGATAACATTTTCTTCAACTTAAGAAGAAAAAAACTCTTGCCTCTAGTGTTCATGTTCTCACTGTACACGGATTTCCGTTATGGCTGTTGAACTCCAAGCATGCTGTGTAGAAGCAAGTTCTAAAGCCCCACAAGGCTTTCAGCTGGAGAAGGATGATCTAGTATGTAGGATATTAAAGGCTCATTCAGTTGTTTCCTCTGGCTACAGATTTCCTTGGTAACCTGAAGCTCCAATTCACAGATAGACCCAAACACTGAGTGCTTAGCGTGGGTGTTAAACTAGGAGCAGACATGAGGGGTTCAGCTGGGGTGGGAAAAGGAGGAATAAAGCAGTGCTGTGGAAGCCCAGGCTGAATAACACCCTCTGAGGATGTGTTAGTGCTGGATTTGCAACTGCTGGTGACTGGTGAAGGTGTGAATCAGTTGTACCCAGGGGTGTGAGATCATCACGCTCCAGTGGCCTGAACTTGAGTGCCTACATTTGACAGCAGGGTACTGTGTTGGAGCAGTGCTCTGCAGTCAGATGCTGCTGTCCTCTTTCTGGTGGCTTGTGTTTCTCAGCTGTCCCTGTGTTGCAGAGATCATTCACAGTTTCATCTTGCAGTCTTGTGAGTGCAGCAAAGCTTGGAGCAGCCACCCCATAGTTTTGGTTTTGCCCTGTTTTTGCATGGTGTGTGTATTAACCCAAAGACTATTTTGCTGTTAATCCCTTGAGGTTTTCTTGCCTTGCTGCTGCGTCATCCCAAGGCTGACAGAAGAGGCTGGAGAAATGGAAGATGTCTGGGTGCAGCTTGTCAGGCCAACCCTTGCTGGGTGCAGAGGGAGCGGAATTGTGTCCCTGTGCCTCAGGGCTGGGTACGGGGTCACTGCATGTGCAGGGTGTGATTTGTTGGAATGGTGAGAGCAAGGTCCTGGGGCTCAGCTTGTCTCATGTGCACAGCACTGAGAGAGGAAAGGCTGGGGAAGTGTGAACATCGGAGGCACGAGGCAGAAGGAAGGGTTTTATGCAAACTTGAAAGGGCTTGTAGCTTCCTTTACAGTGCTGCTGGGTCAGGTGTGATGTAGGCTTTGCCTGCCTTTGTCCTGTAGTGGTGGTCATGAACTTCAGTGCTCTCAGCTGGCAAATCAGGCCACGTTACTACTGTGCACTTACATGTTGGAGAGATCAGGCATCTCTTCCAGCATGTTTCCATACTCTAATCACGCTTCTGCTTTTTCCTTTCTGGTGCACCAGCCTCCTGCTAATAGCATGGCTGTGATGCCAAGATATTTTTGAGTTTTTTGCTGTGAGCTGGATTAAAAACACCTGGATTCACTGAGGGTGTGTTGTGGTTACTGCAAAGTACCCAGAGTCTCATTCCACTAAGATTTTGTGGAGGAAAGGAAACCTTCCAGAGTCTTTAATATTCCATGTTCTTTAGGTATGAATAAATATTTCCTTGGCCTGAAACATTCTCCTGCTGTGAAATCCATTCCAGTCTTTGTCTAAGACAATCAGTCTCCCTCCTTCCCTCTCTCCTCCCATGCCCCAGCTTTTATTAACTTAGAAATGTGCTGACACCTCACCATCAGACTGGTTCCTAGCACATTGGGCAGCTCTGCAGAGTGTCTCTGCAAGTTGCCAGTGCAGCTGCATGCAAGAGGAGAGGAAGATGGCTCAGAGTTGTTTATCTCCTGGGGAATTTGCTCTTCCTAGCTGATGGCTTTCTGCAAAAGTGTCTGACAACTCTGTCCATGTACATCAGTTCCTAGCTAAAGGGTGTGGGATTAGGGAATCAATGAAGGAGGCTATTTCATCATTGTGCTTTAATACATTTATTTTGGCAGTGCTGCCTCCTGTAGACAATCCCTGTCCCACCATGCAAGTGTACTGATTTGAGCCTTTTTGAAGCTGTCTGTTCCCCTGTCATGACCTGTGGATCACTCGGTGTCTCTGAAGTTCTTGTTTTACTTTCTTGGCAAGAAGCCTGTGGCTCATACTAAGTCCTTTCCTGCTCCACTGCCCAGGAGGCTGAGCTGTCTGACAGATTCTCAGGCATTTTTGGTTCATCTATGGATTTTTTTTTTTTGCAGTCCCCTGATTTGGTGGCAGGTCTGGTTCCTGAGGGGCAGGAGGCCTGAGTGAAACCCTTGTGTTTTTCAGGAGCAGGTACAGGTGACTGCTGTGTTCAGGACGGACTGAGCTCCTGCCAGCAGCTGAAGGCAGCTTGCTTGTACCTGGACAGTTAAAACCTTGAAGCAAAGTCATCCCAGCTACTGCTTACTTGCTGACATTGAGAAGCACCATTTCCAGCAGCAATTTGGCTATTCCAAAGTCCTTGACCTCCTCTGAACCCTTCTCCAGTTCTGGTATCTCCCAAGCTGAGCTGTGCTGGCAGTTGGGAACTCTGTTATCCAGGCTGAGGCACTCACAGTCAGCCAGCTTGAGGCAAATGGCGGATCCACTCTCCCGATGGCTTCCAGCCACACAGGGCCTGGCTCTTCCTGCCCTGCACAGCCCCATCCTCTGGCTGGACTGTCCTGTGGAGACTGAGCAGAGTCACAGGCTTCGTGGTGATCAGCTGAGCAGCTCCTGGAGGCACGCAGGAAGCCAAGAGCTGGAGCACAGGCTGCTGAGCAGGAGTGGGTGTGGAGAAGCCTGTGCAAAAGGGACTCTGAAGGTGCTCTGAGGTCACTATTAAGTCTGAACAGCCACAGCAGCACTCAGTTGGGAACCTGACCTGCAAAAGCTGGACCCTTAAAGGACATGACAGGGAAAGGAGTGAAACACCCTTCTGTCTAGGTGAAGACCTGGGCTGTACGGCCTTGAGAATCCACATCCTCCTTGCCTTGTTCCCGTGCCAAGCTGGGGCTGTTGGGAACACAGTGGCTGTCACTGTGTCCAGCTGAAACTGCTCATGGAGTAAGTGTGACACCAGAAAAATCCCTGGAACAAAGCAAACCAGACCTCTAATTGCTGGGTTGCTTATTCAGAAACAGAGCTGGGTGCTTTCTGGGCTTGTTTGTGGGAGATGGCTGTCTCTGACCAAGTGTGAAGCACAGTCTTGCTGTTCTCTGTCCCAATCCCATTCCCCATCCAGAAACTGCCACAGGCTGTGATCCTAGTAGAGGAAATGCCTCGAGTGTCTGTGTGCTTTGGGTCCCTTCACTTTAGACTCATCTGAAAACTGCAGTGGTAACACCTCCCTGGCATGTGGAGGTGATGCTGCTGAAAGGAGGTTCCTCACATTAAAACCAGCTGGAGTGCAGCTGCTCCTGCATGAGTGAAGCTGGAAACTGTTGTGCTTGCTGCACCTCTGGGATGCTGGAGAGCAGCTGCTCCTTCCCTTGGTGCCAGGCAGGTCCTGCATCTGTCTCTGCAGAGCATTAAACCAAACATGCTCTGATGATTAGGGTGGGCAGAGTCTCTGTCCTGTCAAACTCTTCTGGCTACAATTTTGTCTGCTTGGAAACTTGTCACTTTTCTAGCTTTTCAAGCCCACCTCCCAGAGAGCATGGGAATTGTAAGTATTTAGACATATAATAAGAATGATGTAATTAAAATCCTTAATTTTATTTCTCTTGTTTGAGTTTTTTAATTCCTTTGATTTAAAGGGTGGTAGTAGCTAATTGGATTCTGGGCCAGACTTGCAGAGGCAGCCAGAGGGGAAGGGAGTGCAAATGAGCCTAGCCAGGAAATTGAACATTTAAATATAGCTCTTGATAGGGTCAGCAAAACACCCAAGGGGCAAATTAAGAATAAAATTTCTGCTGTAATGTGTTCATTTAGCTGCAGACATGATCTTAAGGGAAACAAAGGGAGCTGGGGAGTGAGGGGAGCAAATTGAAGGGTAGATGTCCCTTGTGTAGTGCATTTGTGTACTGCTGCAGGTCCCTCCCAGGCAGCAGCAGCATCCTCCTGTACTCTGGGTTGGCTGGTGCATTGGTTGATTCTAAGAAGAAACTACTGAAAAGATTTTTGGATTTGGGGGTGAGGGTGGTTTCACTGGAGGATGTCAATCCATAGTTTACATCATGCTGTGAGGCTGCTGTTGCTGTTACCAGTTTTGGCACAGATGGCCTGGGTCACACTGTTCATCAGGAGGTAAGATAGCACCAACCATCACCTTGTTGGCACTATTTGGGTTAATGGGGGACAGCTTTCCTTGTGAGGCTGCTGCTTTCTTCACAAGTGGCTGGGTGGGATGGTGCTTCACACCCCCATGGGTATTGACCAGTTTCCCTGAACTGGTATGCTGGGGAGGTGATTGGAGTCAGTGGCAGGAGGCAGATCCAGCCTGATGAAAGGAAATTCAGGGCAGTGAAGCACTGGATTTGTCCCTTTGGAAATCTGCAGCCTTGTGTTTTTCCTACTGGGACCTGTGGCCCTTTCAGCAGAGGGACAAGATCATTGTCCCTGCTGTGGACATGAGTGAGGACAGCAGTGTGTGGAGGAGCTAAAGCACAAGACGCAGGACACATCTGGAGTAACTCCTGGATGAAAGCCAGCAAAAAGGGGCAGTGGGGAGCTCATCTCACCCTGCCTGCAGCTCTTCAGAGCTCTCTGTATCATCTTCCCTGGGCAAGTTTCACAGAGCCAAATTAAGAGCTTTGTGTGAAGCCAGAGCACAGGGTCTTTTGGTGCCTTCAAGACCTGCTGGAGTCCTGTAACTGGATGACTTTCACCTTGTCATTTGTAAATGACACACAGGAAATACTTTGGGATCACAGAGAAACAGGTGAAGCCTTGAACTTGGAAGGCTTCAAATGAAAGGAATCATTAAGGAAGGAGCGGAATTTTTTGTTTAATGACTCATCTACTGAGTGGTAAGTTTGTCACAGATGGACCTTTTGAAAAATCACACCTCAAATGATAGTCTTGAGTCACTTAATAGGGTTTTCCTTGCTGCTTCTCCCTAAACAGACACATTAGGCTTGTTTGTGCAGGTGCCAGTTGGGGAGTTCAGCACCCACTTAAATGCACTGGCCTTTTGGGGATAATTTCCTAAGCTCTCTTTAATGCCTGCTTTGATTATAAGCTCTTTGAGCCAAAGCTTGCTTTTCAGTGTACCTTACAGCATTAAGCACAGTGGGGCAGTATTAATTGGTGCTGTTGCCTCACTATTGAAAAGTTGTAATAACCCAGCCAAACTTTCAAGTGCTGGGATAGACTCTCTACCTGGATGTCAAAAAGGAGAAGGTTAATTACAGTGTGAATGAAGGAGAACAGGCTGGCCTGAAGGAAACGTTGTTCAGGTTCTCCTCAGGCCCCAGGTCAGCTCATGTCAGATCACAGCTACATCAACCTCTAAATTTCTTCTTCCTTTGGTTAAATTACCACCAAGTGATTTCTTGCAAGTGCAACCACCTTTTATACCAGGACAGTGAATACTGACTGTTTTCTCTAAACCCAAATAGCAGAGCTTTGGCTGGGATTACAGAAGCAAATAGAAGAGGACACTTTCTTCCCTTGCCTTTCTTGGTCTGTACCACTGTACTGAGCATTTTTGTTGGCTTCCTG
>NW_010291749.1:0-38461 GCF_000700745.2 Antrostomus carolinensis | reverse complement strand
CTGCTGACCCTGTGTCAGGGTCTACCCTGGGGCAGTGAGTGAGTGCGTGTGTGTGGGGGTTGTCCTCTCTGATACCATGTGAGATGGGTGTTGGGGGTACCTGAACTTCCCTCTGTGGCTGGCAAGTATGGCACAAATGGTGTTTTCATGTTACAGTGCTTGTCACATTGCAGAGCTCAATTCCCTACAGCATTGTGGAGGCTGAAAAAACAAATAGCTTCAAGACAAATTCAGAGATGGTCTCTCAGGGGTCCCTGAGTGACTGCTCAAAGCTGGGAGCTGCTGTCAGGAGGACAAACTCTAAACTTTTCCTGATTATCATTACTATTTTTAAGCTCTTAATTTCTGCACCAGAACCCCTCCAAGCATCCACTACTGGCAACTGTAGGAGACAGAAATTGGGGCAAGGAGGATATGTGGCCTGACTCGGTATGGCTTTTCCTATAAAGATCTGCTGACTTGTTTTCTAGAAGCTCTTGACCTACATCTCAAACTTAGTGCTGGTTCAGGAAGGAAAAGCAGTCACGAGTCCATGCTGCATGTGAGTGCAGAGTTTCATCCTTACCTCTAGCAGCTCCTTCTCGAGATGGGAGGTCTTGGTGTCAGCTGGGGCCAGGAGGACCAGAACCATGGAATTCAGAGCTTGCTGAATTTTTGCTAAAAAAAAGTATTCTTTTTTTTAACCTGGTTTCCTTCTGAAACCAGATCCTATGTAAAAGACAAACTGTATGTCTGCTGTATATCTGTGTCTGTCAGTCTTGTCTCCTGCTCTGCTACCCATCAGCTTCTGGAGCCTTTGTCCTCCTGGACTCAAGTGTCTCAGTGTTTAAGGTTTCAGAGGTATATTGTTACCAGTTTTCATGGAAATCGGTGGCTGGGTAGATGGGGAAGGTCTTATGGTGAGGGAAAAATAAGGGGATCAGACTGATGGCCCTGAGCCTTTCTGAGACCATTTTTTCCTTGAAAAATTAATGTGAAGAGTAAATATGGCAAAGAGAAATCCCTGAAAGATAAATAATCCTGTGGTCTTCAGCTGGACACGGCTCTTTATGGTGCCCTTTTTAACACTTCATCCTCCAGCAGTCCCTGGGCAGGCAGTGTTGCACCCCTCTTGCACAGAGGAAGGAAGATGCTGTGTTTTGAGGTTGGACTGAACTGAACAGCATCCGATCCAGACACAAATTTATCTGTGTCTCGGATCATCAACCATCTGAAGGAGTCAGTGGGACATTTGCACGTGGGTAAGGAGTTTCACTTGGATGCTGGCTAATGGAATGTAGCACAGAAAATAAAATCCTCAGAGGAGATTTAATAACTGGGGAGAATAATTGTGAAGTACTTCAGAATATTACCCAATGGCTGAATGCATCTAATTAGCTTAATGAAGCTGGATGGTTGGGCTGTTTTTTAATCAAACAGATGGGCAAAACATTATGCACAAAAAATTAGATCTGAATACAATGAACGCATTTAATTAGCAAATAAAAGACAGAGAAAGGGTTTGTTTTTCAACTTGAGAAGCGAGAGATTGTTCTTGAGTGAATGCTCCAAAAGAGCCTTAAATGTCGTGGTTTCTCAGAAGTCTCAGATTGTCACACTTATTTGCAATAGGTTGGGTGTTTGAGATGGGACTCGGCCTGGGGCTGTACCTGCGGGGAGGTGAGGGGGTGCTGGGGGCAGCAGTGCTGCAAGGGCACCCAGCGATCAGTGGCTGCTTCTTGTGGGTTGGATTCCCCAAGGGCAGACTCAGTAGCAGTAATACTGCTTAACCCACTGCTCCAAAGCCTTTTACCTAAGTGTTCACGTGTGATCACCTCTGTTTTGCAGAAGGGGAAAGCGAGGAAGCAGTAGCCTGAGGTTAAGCAGGGTGTAAGTTCAGTGTCAAACATATGGTGCTGGTCAAGGTGCCCTCAGTATTCAGGACATCTGCAGAGTGTTTCCCTCACGGCCTGTGCTTGTGTTGTCTGCACCTGGAGTTCCTGCAGCCACCCGTCTGTAATGCTGCTGGCCCTGGTCAGGGAGATGGATTCCTGCCACTGATTTCACTGGTCTTGCTGCAGTGCTGGCTCCTGTCCCTGTTGGTGCCCATTACAACATGCACACTCTGATCTGTTTCACCAGTTCTGTGCCATGGAAACCTGGTGCAAATCAATGCCTTCTCCAGACAGGAGACTCCCTCTCGATGAACCTTGAGTGCTTGTGTAGGTGTGTAATGTAGACTTGTAGTATCTCTGAGTGTTGCCAAGGGTGGGAGCATTTGCTCCAGCCTCATTTTATAAGCTGAACAAGCCATTTTGATATTAAGCCTATAATAATAACACCCTTGTAGCTGAAGTGTATGTTTTTCTCCATTGGTGGATTACTCAACTCTGTTCTTTCACAGCAGTGTTTAACAAAAGCAGAGACTTTCCCAGACTATATTTAATTAAACAGAGCTCACATCTCTTCTACTTCATTTCAATGCTGTGACTATGTTGCTCTACAGTCTCGTCTTTGGGGCAGTTAGAAATGGAGCTTGTGCTCTGCCTGTGCACAGGGCAGGCATGTCACTGTCTCCTACCCAGATGTGCCTGTCCAGATGTGCCCAATGGTGTGTGAACCCTGGAGGGGCTCATGTATTTAGGGACCTACAGGCTCCAGCTGCTCTTGAGTTTGATGGGGAATATGGCACTTGGGGCAGTCTCTGAAGCTGGATGTGGCCCATTCAAGTGGCAGCTCAACTAACATGCTTTACATTAAGATTTGGGGTCCTAATTTCCACCTGCTTTCTTTTTTTGCTGCTATCGTAGGTATAGGAGCATTTTGAGTACGATGGCTTTGTTATCAACAATTAATACAAAGTGAAGACTTTAATTTGGAGGCTCCTTATTGCTGTCTTAGGAGGTATCTGTGAACAGATGGTGATATGCTCTGGTTTTGCTTATTGTTGCAGTTTATTTGCTAGATAATTTCTCTGACTAATACTTTGGCCTGTAGACTGTTTAAAATCCTGGAGTCAGGTTTCTGATAAAACCACTTGTGTTTGCAAATTTTAAAATCTGTTCCTGTGCCTGCTTGCTGATGTCACTGTTAGCAGGAGACTTTTCTCTGGTTGCCAGGTGCCCTCTGTTCCATGGGAGAAGCTCCTAAAGCAGAACCTCTTTCCCAGTAACAGGATGAAAAATAGCACCTTCATGACCAGTTTGGGGCTTATTTTATGTTAAAGCACGGTATGGCTGAAGTCCCAACCTCAGTATTATCATACTGCCCTCCCCTGAGGTCTCTTTGCTGTTTCATGTGGCATGGTAAGGAGGCATCCTGCTGACACAGAGCTTGTGTCTTCTGCAGGTGATGCCACATAACTTCATCTGTGCAAAGCAGCAACTGGGTGACTTGCCTGTACGTAGCTGGGCAGGGCACTGGTAGTGGCACTGATGGGGGTACTGCAGCCACCAGCACAGCTCTCCCTCCACTGAAAGGCTGCTGTGATATTATTATTATTATCATTATTATTATATTTTCCCCCTCATTTCTTGCCACCTCTCCCTTTAAAAAAAAAATTCTCTTGGCTGTCTCTGAAGAGCTGACTGTGGTAACTGCTTGACTGATTTATTCTAGTATTTTAACATTTACTGGATTTACATAACAGCCAAACAATCTGTTTCAGGAGTTTAATATAAACCCAACTCTAGTGAGTCACATCCATGTTAGCAATAATGCAAAGAGAGACAGCTGGGGGAGTGAGGAGGTGCATGGGAATATCTGCCTGCCTGAAATATCTCTGACACCTCATAGCCCAGTGACACTGCCAGTTCTTCTCTGCTATCAGGGATTTTTTCTGAAGCTTTAGGAGAGCAAGGGGTGCATCACATGAGGGCTCCCATCACCGCTCCTGGCTGAGCTTGGTGGCCTTCCCAGTGCTACCCAGGCAGTGCTGTGTCCCTGGCCGCAGCCTCGTGGTGGGTTAGGTACCTTTACCTGGCGTGTGCATGTTTGAAAGAGAGGGAGTGTAACTGTGAGTGTCACCAGATAAAACCTGTAGTGATTTGCTACTTGCTTTTTCAAGTAAAAACTACGTAGCCTTTGTTTGTGCCAGAACTTGGACCAGTTAAAACGAGTCCAGAGGAAGGAATGATCCGAGGGCTGGAGCAGCTCTGCTGTGAGGACAGGCTGAGAGAGTTGGGGCTGTTCAGCCTGGAGAAGAGAAGGCTCCGGGGAGACCTTCTAGCAGCCTCCCAGTACCTGAAGGGGCTCCAGGAAGGCTGGGGAGGGACTTTGTACAAGGGTGGTTAGTGATAGAACAAGGGGAAATGGCTTTAAACTGGCAGAGGGGAGACTGAGATTAGATATCAGGAAGAAATTCTTTGGTGTGAGGGTGGTGAGACACTGGCCCAGGTTGGCCAGAGAAGCTGCGGCTGCTCCTCCCTGAAGTGTTGAAGGCCAGGCTGGATGAGGCTTTGAGCAACCTGGTCTAGTGGAAGGTGTCCCTGCTGATGGCAGGGGGGTTGGAACTGGATGAGCTTTTTTCCAACCCAAACCAGTCTGGGATTCTATGAACTTTGTGGGCCAGGTCCTCAAGGCGTGCAGATCAGCACAGCAGTGAGATGCTGATGTGTACCAGCGCATCCTCCTGGGATCTGGTGACCCATTTGCAGGGTTTTGGGGCTGGAGTGGGTTTCTGCCCAGCTGGGTAAGAGCTGGCCCTGTGCAGTCACAGCAAGACTGGAGAGCTGTCGGGGTCTCCCTGCCCAGGCATGAGCCAGCTGAGCAGAACTTGTTCCTTGGGAACAGCAGGAGTGAGATACCTCAGGATGATGAACAGCAGGGGTTTCCCAAAGTGTGATGTGTAACCTGCTGCTTCAGGTCTTACCCAGGCACAATAATTTTGGGACTCCTTCAGTTGTCTCCTACAGTTGTATGTGCACAGCAGACCTCTGGAGCAGCTCTGCCATGGACAGGTCTCCAACTTGAGTCATCATTTATGAAAATCCCAAGCAAGAGACAGCAGGAACGGAACATCCAGGTTCGTGTTGCTGCCTGCGTAAGGGGTTGGCTGTTCAGCTCAGCAAGCGCTTCTCTTGCTGCAGCTTCTTATTGGAATTCTTGTCTTTAGAATGGAAAATAAATGCTGGCTGATGAGCTCCATCACAGCACTAATTTTAGAGCATGCCAAACACTAGGAAATTGTTTTCAATCTTCAGTCTCATTTCTTCTTTATTTGTGAAAACTGCCTTTGTCATTCTTCTAAATGCCCAGTGATGTCTTGCTCACTGGTATCTTCAGGCATTCTCCTTCCAGCCCTCTTTTCTGATACTTCTTCATTCAGCCACTTGACACTGCTGTTACAGAAGCTCTCTGGGGTGTCATGCAGCTGTGCTGACAGGATGCAGGCAGCAAGCGCTTGCCCAGCTGGTACGAGGTGCCAGAAGAGCCCCTTGCAAGGCTGGGGGAGCAGGGGAGGCAACATCAGAGGGGAATTTCTTACTCTTGGGTGTCCAGGGCTTTATAAGTCTTTCCAGTCCCACCCCAGCCTGCTTTCTTCATGAGCAAGAAGGAAAATCTGAATTTCCCTCTGGTCTACTGAAAAGTTTAGGAAACATTCCCAAAGCTTCAGTGTTTGTCCTTGGCACTAATGAAAACCTGGGTCATTGCTCAAGAGGATGGAGCAGGCAGTGAGTTAGGAATCAAAATGCTTGATCAGTGCTGGAGGGAACAGCAGTGCACAAAGTCTAGAAGTTTGTTTTTTTTTTAAAACATGTTTCCTTTTAATCAGCTGGAAGCTTCCAGTGATTTGAGAAGAGCCTGAGTGCCTAAATGGTTGTCTCCTTTGAAGCCTTCAGGGTGGCTGCAGACACCAGTGCTTCCTTTAGCACTGCATCTTGCTCACAGTGTTTAGCAGAGTCTGACTGAGCTCAAGATTAAAGTTAGTGGCAAAAGCACAATGTCTTCACCCCATGCAATTTTCAGAGGCTCTCTGGAATATGTTTCATGGTTTTGGCAACCAGACATCCCTAACGGCAGCTGCTGTGACCATTAGCAGACAGACAGATTGCTGAAAGACTTGGTGCCTACCCTGGGTGAGGGGCGGGCTTTGAAAATCTTTCCTCTGCTGCCCCAGCTCCCTCACTCTTCTCTCCTCTGGAGACCCTGGTCCACTGGCAGCTGGTGGTGGCTAGCTTCTTGTGCTGGAGACCAGTGAAAAGCTCCCTACTCCGAGCAGTTACCATTTCATGCCTTCCCTGGGTGTGCTGCGAGCCCTGCGGCTGCTCGAGGTGTCAGCCCGCGGGAATTCGGCAGGCGAATGTCTTCATAGCTGGCCTGTGTGAACGTGGCTGAGATAAACCCTTTACTGAACTAAATGTGGTAACAGCTAATCCCTTGGAAACAGTCACCTGGGCCCTGCACGATGAAAAGAGGCTTTGCTGCTCTGATTAACAGCACTGGCAAGAACATTAACTCACTTTTCTTTGAAAATGAGAAGCACCTCTCCAGGAGAGTTTAAGGGATTAGGTACCAGCTGGAATATTAAGGTAGGAGTTTTCTGCACCTTTCTTCTAAATATGTAGCTTAAAATCCTGTTCAGCCCTGATGTGCTGGTTGATTACAGCTGAGCATCCCCGTGCTGGTGAAGAGACTTTACGTGGTGCAGAGGCTGGTGTGAGACCAGTGTCACCTGAGGAGCTTTCCTGAGAGGACAGCAGCGGTGAGGACGGCAGTGGTGAGCAGCTTTTGGCACTGACTGGCTACACTGGGGTGTCCTGCAGGGTTCCAGGGCTCAGTATTTTAAATTCATCATGCTGGCCAGTCCCCTCCTCAAGGCCTGAAGCTCACTGAAGCCTTGCTAAGAGCCAAATGACACTGACCTTTTCCAGCCCCTTCTTTAGCAAATGCCAAAGGCTGTGGAGAGCGTTCCAGCTGTTTTCACAATTCCACTTTCCTTTTTGAGGGGAGTTTTTCACTGATTTTTCTTTACTTTTTTTTTAATATAACACTTGGTTTCAAGAACCTGAACTAGGAATTCCATCTACATTAAAAACAAAACTCTTGTGTTTCACTGAAGGCTGCTTTGGGCTGTATTTTTGAGGCCAGGGTTTTATCTTGGTGCTGATTTCCATGAGGCTGCATGCCCAAGCTCTGCCCTGGCAGGAGTGCAGCCTGTCCAGCGAGCATCCCATGTGAAGCTTGCTGATGAAGGCTGTTGACCAGCACTGTGGCTGGCTGAAGGGATTAAAAGAAGTGTATAAAATTTATCTATAAAATAATGTAAGATTGAGAAAAGATTAAACACTTTTATCATTTGTTGTTCAGAGCAGATTAAAGTGCTCAAAATACTTCCAAAATCCTGTTACTTTTCAACCTGTCTTTCTCCTACTGAATTTTCTATATTAAGTAAATAGCACAGAGTTAGGTCAGAAGGGAAAAGATACAACTGTCACTGTTCAAAGCATGCTTTACTGGTTAGATATTTATGGGAGACATTCAGGAAATGAACAAACACTTGGAAGTATATGTATTATTTATTATTGTAGCTGATTAATTACCACTTGGAACCTTCTGGTTGGTTTTATGGCTCTGTATACTCTTCACCAAGCAATGTTCCAGCAATGTACACACTGGCGCTTGTCCCACTTAAACATTGCAGGAGATAAAAGTGCCACAGTTGATTTATGGCAGCTGGGAGTTTGAGCAGTGGAAGATGACAGCGTGACACTTGATGCAAGCATCGGTGCAAGTGAGTGATATCTCCAAGCAGACAGGACCAGTGAGACACTTGGTGATGGCTCAGTCCTCCCAGCACCAGGAGGAGTTGCTGACCCCATTTTGGGGAGAAGCAGCAAGTGGGGTCTGACTCTGTGTGATGAAGCGATGACAGTCAGGAGTAAAACTTGTCTCCCAAGCATCAGGCTGCCAGTGGGGACTTGGGCTTCCCGCTTCTACAGGGGTGGTTTATCCTCTGGACTGGAATAAAGAAGTGCAGACTAATTGTTTGAAAATAGAAGGTGACTCCTACCTGTCCCAGCCATGCAGGGAGGTGACTCTGACCTGTCCCAGCTGTGCAACTGGTTCTGAATCCATGGGCACACAGGGCATGCTGTGCAACTGGTTCTGAATCCATGGGCACACAGGGCATGCTGTGCAACAACCTGTTGGCTTCACATCCTCCCTGAACCCATTGTTAGTTGCTATATGTAAGACCTCGCACCACCATCTCTCTTCCTGCCTATGTTCCTGAGCTGTGGCTGGAAAACATCTTCAATTCATGTGAAGCCCACCCAAAGCACTGAGTGAGCAAACCACAGATCCCATCTGGCAGTTCTTCCTGAAGTGATATGTGCTCTTAAGCACTTGCTTAGCTTTAACAAGACCTAAGCAAATGAGGCACATGTTGTGGTAGTTATTTAGTTCTAATCTGCACATCTAGAAGAAAAATATGATAAGATCACAGTGGAAGGGGTGGTGGGACTCCCTCTGCCTTCAGCAAATTAGATGTGGTGCTCAGTTGCAATGGGAAGAATCCTCTTCCCCTTGCTATTGCTGGTGTCACTGGAGGTGACTCCAGTATCACCCATCCTCACAGGGTTATGCTTGCTGAACCCTTCTGCAAAAAAAGTTTGCAGAATGCTGCAATCAGAAAAGCTCCTTAATCAAATGACTCCCGCGGGAGAGGAGTGAGGGGGCCTGGAGAGGAATGGAAGAGTCGTAAGAGAGATGTAGGAAAATGCTTTTCTTTATGGAATGAATAATTTTTGGCGCAGAGGCGGCAGCATTGTATTTAATTCTAATTTGGGGATTTTCTGGGGACGTGTGATTGATGCCCAGTGAGGGGTGCAGGATGTTTCTCCACAGGCTGTCATTCCCACACTCCATTTACCTGTCAGCGCTCCCGTGGAGACTTCTCTCTTTGGATGCCATTAACCCATTTCCCACAACACCTCCCCGCAGCCTCTCCCAGGGACCAGCAGCACACGAGGGACCCCGTCCAGTCCCCACAGCTGCAGGGAACCACTTCAGGGTTGTGCTTTGGCTTGTTTTTCTTGGCTGTATCTTGGCTGCACTTGGCTTTCCTGCTGTAAGTCCATCTGTGGTTTGCCAACGACAGGCTGGGCACAGCCTAGCACTGCCCAGTCCTGAGCTGGCTGATGCTCCATCAGCTCTGGGCTTGTTCCTGCCCAGGTGATGTGGTTTTACCTACCCTGTGTACGGACATCCCTCACTCTCCTCTCTCCCTGACATGGTTGTCCTCCTCCTGAGGAAGGACTGGTTCTTGTTGTGTGTGGGTTAGGGGAAGCAATGCTGGCATCAGGGCTCCTTTCTCTCCCATACTGGCCTTGGTCAGGAGAGGAGGGCTGGTAGCCCTACCCTTATAAAAAAAGCCATTAAGAGTTTTGCTGCAGTATAAATTTCAACCAAATTCTTCCTCTTGGCCCTGTCACCTTTATTAAGAGCGTGTATGTTAAATGCTGTGAGCCTGAGCAGAGTCTCATTGCAAAGTAAACTGAGAGTGTGGGACTTAGGCGAGTCTTTTGTTACTGCTGTACAGGGTTTATGCTAATAACAACAGCAGAGATTGAACCCAATCCCTCATGAGCTTTCCAAGAGTCTGATTAATCTGTTTAACAATGGATCTGGGGTTTTGTTTTGATCTTTTTCCTGAGTTAAATTTTTGTCCCTTTCACAGTAGCTGTGGATCATGTAAGCGCAGCAGTATTGCTTTCCTAATTGGCTTCAGGTTTATCTGTATCTATTATGTTAAGAGTTTGCAAGAGCACTTGTCACCATGGCATCAGAATGCTTCCTATGCCAAAAATGCTTGATAAAAACATACGTATAAATGCACACACATATTTTTTTTTGGTCTATTGGAAAGTGTGAAGACATTCTGCTGGAATATCATGTTCTTGCATGATTGTATTCCCCAAATAGTCAGCTTTGCTTTTTTAGTTAGCAGCTTTTTTCTGCTCATGCTGGTATTATGGCTCTAGTCCACATGCCATTGAAGAGACACACATCTTTCCAATGAGCTTTGGAGCAGACCCTGTAAAAACAGAATTTTGCATTTCTATTGTTTATGGTTCATACTGTGAGGACAGCAGGGCAGGGTCCCACTGTGCTGGTGCTGGACAAAGACAGAGTCATCAACAGACCCTGACTCAAACTTTTTTGTCTAAAGGGTGAAGGTGCAGCAAGGGGTGGAGAGAAGGGTGGGGAAGCAGAGGAAAGAGTACAGACTTTTAGCCAGTCAGGTTAGTGTCACCCTGGGCAGGCCACAAATGCTCTGGCTGGCTTTGACTTGCTGAATACAGCAGCAGTATGGGGAAGCAAGGTGTGTAAAGTGAAGATTCAGATGTTTAAGGTAACAGGATTTAAAGGCAGTGTGGCATAGAGCTGGAGGAACCAGATTACGCAGCGTGGACATGGAGAAGTATTCCACTATTTATAGCAAAAGCTTCTTCCTCACTTGATTTCACCTCTTCTTAAATGCACTTAGTGATTGCTTTTCATGTATGAATGCTTGTAAAAATGGAGTTCCCTAAACAGACAGGAAATGTTTATATGAGTTAACGACTTCAGAGAACTCTGGTTGTTTAAAAACAAAGTGGTGATGAAGTTGCCTTGGCCACAGTGTGCAGTCCTTCACCAAGCAGATCCAGTGCTGGCAGGGTGACGGTGTGGCAGTGGCTGCACACAGCTCCATCCTTGGGGAGGTTCTTTGTTACTGATTTTACTAATGTAGTTATGGCAGGAGTCTTCCCAGGGGGTGACAAATCCATGTGGATTGCTTACCTCGCTGGGATTTGTGCTGTCGCAGAGCAGAGGGTGAAGGAAATCTCACCAGTGATTTCCAGTTGGAGCAGGATGAAACTCATAGCCTGAAACCAGGGGTTTGTGATGGGGTGGGTGTTTATAGAAAGTGTTTTATTCTGGGTGTTTTCCTACTACTGCTTTGCTCCCCGCAGTTCCCTTTGAATTAAGCTACCTGGAGAGAGAACTGCACTGATGTGTTGCTGGTTACCCTGGGGGCAGACATGCCTTGCCTGCAGGTCGGATGCAAACAGCTGAGGGAGTATTTCCAGGGGTGAGGCTGTCCTTACATCTCTGCAGCGGACTCCAAGAGAAAGGGATTAAGGGTAAGAGTAAGCTCCTTTCTGCCTGCCTCTCTCTTTACCTAGGGTACAACTATTTGTCTGCTGAGAAGATCTGTATGCTTTTGGGTTTGCTTTCTACCAGTGCCAGAGGCATAAGTTCAAAGTGTCATGGTGGCATGCTAGTCTGTAATCTTCCAGCAGCCAGTGAGTGCCTTGTGTGATGGCCAGGAGAGCTGGAGGTGGCCAGTGAAGCCTTGCTGCCACATCAGTGCTTGGGAGGGTGGCTTGGATGGAGACAGAGACATGGAGCAGTTAATCCATCAGGGAGCAAACAGATCTCATGATAACTGTAGCAGAAGAGCTCGTAATTACCCTTTATTTTGAAGGATGACTTCAGTGGGGAAGATGGGTCGTGTTCACAGCAGCGTGAAGTGGATTTGTAGTGGACCTGCTGTGCACCCTCCTTGAAGGCTGTTGGGTTTTCCTTCATCCTGGAGACTTCATTTGTGCACCCAATATGATCGCCATGGAGAGCAATAGATGATGATGTGCTTAAATTGGTGTGCGCCCGTGTCTGAAGGTGTATGTAAGTGCCTGTGCCATCCTGGCAGCAACTGTCCTGTGGTCACAGCTGAGCTGCTGGTCCCCAGGACCTCCATCCAAACCCTTTGGAGGTGTGTGTTGGCCCACCTGCAGCTTTAGTGATGTTTGCTGTAATGATGCTGAAAATCAGCTTATCTTTTGCTAATCTTGTATCTGTACCTGCAGGCAGCAGTTGTGAGTCTCTGCAGAGACTTTTCAGCCTTTTCATCCCCCCTTGTCAATGCTGGCAGCTGCTGCTTCTGCTTCATGGTAACTTTGAGTTATAACATCCAGGTTTTTCTGGGCTGTTTCTTTGGGTGTAAACCTCTCTATCCCAGGCCAGCATGTTGTCTGGGCTCTCTTCCCTTCTGCTACCTGAGATGGGACATTTTCCACTTTAGCAGATTTCAGACAATTTCCATTTTAGCAGATTATTTCAGTGGTGAAGTTAAAGTTCTTGGGGGGAAAGGGGGTGTAGAAAGATGGTCAGGAGGTATGAGCAGACACAGCCTAACCTTTCATCCAAGGGAGATCACTGCCACACTCTGGCACAGCAGCTGTGGAGCCAGGGCTGATTGTCTTTATGGGATTAAGCACCATTATCTGACCTCAGTTTGCAAGAGGTTGAGTTGCGGTCACTGGATTTAGCGCACAGGGATGTGAAGTTTTCCTCTGTGCCAAAAGGAGTAAGGAAGGCAGAGCAGCCTCAGCTCCGTGGAGGAAAGCAAGGGAGCGTTGATGACTGTTAACACCTTTAGTCAACCACAAGCAAATTGCAAATTCACTCCCTAGTGAGAAATTTCTATTCTTTTTTATTTGTTTATGTAAAGGCAGATGCTCGCAGAGCTGGCCAGGTAGGTGAAAACCCTGGCTGTGTTCTCCTGTGAGTCTGTTGAAATATTCAGAAAACCTAAAAACTGTGGAAATGCAGCACCAAGACATTGGTTGTAGTGTGATGCCAGCAGTACAGTGCTGAAAAATGAGTTTTGTGAATTTATTCCACTTCTGAAGATTTTTTTTTGTGCTGAGCTAATTGAACATGGAGAAATTATCAGCCCTACAGAAAGTCTGTGCACTGGATGGTGAAACAGATTGAACAGACTCATCATTTCTGGGGGTGTCCAGGCTGTTTACTGAGTGTGTTACCACTCTGTTGCTTGTGGCTACTTGGGGTCTGTTCAGAAATACTTATGGGAGTTAAATCTGCTCCCTGATGTTCTATATCCCTGCCCATGAACGTATCCCGTGGGGTGTTTGTAAAGATGAGCACGTTCCTTTTGCCAGGTGCTCGTATTTCTCCAGAATGGAGAGATATTGAAGTACCAGAAGTGGTTTAACTTAATGCTTTTACAGCTTTGTGTAAGAGCTTTTGCAAGAGTAACAGAAGGATGTTGAAAGAGTTTGGCTGCAGTCCTGGCACCTGCCAGCGCTGAGCCCCGCTGGCTCCAGAGCCAGGCTCTGCCCATCCCTGCTACCAGGAGCAGGGCTTGTGTTTGCATTTCCAGGGATGCTGAGCTGCACGAGCACCCCAGTGTTAGCTGAGGTTGGAGGCATCTCCAAATTTGACTTTCAGAACAATTTCAAATGTAAACTCTCAACTTGGTTTTCCTCTGCTGTTTCAGCACAGGGTTTCCCAGCAGTGCTCTGTCTATCTTAGCACAACGAGATCAGCAGCAATTACACTGGCATCAGAAATGGGAGCCCCTTCCTGACCTTGGAATGCTGCTGTATTAACATAGAAAATGGACAAGTGATTTAGGTAATGAAATGATTTGGATTTGGTCATGGATTGAATGAGACATCTAGAGCCAATGTGCTTACTCATCAGATGACTCACGCCTTAGTCACTTCACAAGTGCTTCTCTTTTTGGGTGCTTCCAGAATGGCATGGGTAGTGATGTGCTTAAAATTTCCACCTCCCTCTTTGATAATTTAAAAAAAAAATATAGAAAAAAAAAATATTGTTAGTGGGAAGATAGTACAGTCAAAGCCTTTGGAAAGAACAGGATGGGATGGTTTATTGGACAGAAGAGGAAACAGCTCTATCTGGCAAGTAAGGTGCATCCCAGGTACTTTACCTGAATTTTACAGCACTCTGAGACTTCAATTTTGTTCTTTGCTTCCTGGTCAGGCAGAGCAATCTCCTGCTTCAAATTGGACTCTTCAAGCTTTGTTCTCAGAGTACTCAAGTGAGTCCCCATTGTGGGTAGGTAGGTGCAAGTCTGAGCCTATTCTCAAATTCCTGTGCCACCAGCAGTACCTAAAAGCATCCTTAGATGGAAACTGGCCCCTGAAACACTCTCAGGATCGCTCTGCCAATAAAACCCTGCTGTTCTCAACTTTTATTTATATGTAATTGTATTTTTCATTGCCAAAATATTGAAGAAGTTGACTTGAAACCTCATTGTTCAGAAACGTGCACATGTTTAAGCAAGTGTGAATAGCATATCTGAACCTGGGGAAACAATGGAAAATTATTCTGTAATCTACTGCCAGCTTTATCTAGGTAGCAAATAAACTGGGGTTTTTTTTTTCATTTTTCTTCATCTTTCTTCTTTTTTCTAATCTTAGTCATCCCACAACGAATGTAATGTGGGCTATTCCTGATCTAACCAGGATCATGATGAATCAGGTAAGCTCAGAGTAGCACGCTGTGATCTTTGCTTCTTACTTGACCTGTGTGGCTGGGCAGTAGCCAAAGTGGGAGAGCCGTGCAGGGAGTGACATGGGGCATTGCTGCTGGCTGAGGCATAGGCTTGGCTAAGCTGAATGTGGTTAAACTCTTATTAGTGCTTCAGATGTTGAAAATGGGGATGCACTGACTGTCAATAACAGATCTGCGAGCATGACACCAGTGCAGATGCTTTGATGATGCTGGAATTACTCTTAAAATGGTGTGTTCAGTTATAGGGAGAGGACAAAGTTAAATGAAGTAGCCAGAGGTTGAGTATCAGAAACTTGGGCTTCTCTTACTGAGCATTGCAGAGCTGTCTGGGTGACCCTGAGCAAGAATGTCTCTTCCAAACTCCTCTCTGTTAATGTTCTTTTGGCCCTTGGTGAGTAGGCACTGTCTGTAAAACATGAGTAGGTCACAGCAGGTGACAAGATACCATGTAAATGAGAATTTCCCTTTGAAATGTATTGGGCTACAATTTCAAAAACAGGAAGCTGAAGAATGGAGTTTTATTGTTAAACAAAACTGGTGAAAGGAAAGCCAAAAATAGTTTTCTTATGAGTGTCCTTTGTCATATACTAGAGAATAATTCACAGGCTTGTAGGTCTTAAGGTCTCCATAATCTATGCTAGATCTCCTGGGTCACAAGCGTGGAGGATTTTACCAGCAGTCCCTTTCTGAGAATTCAAGTCAAGAATTTATCACTTCCTCAGGAAGTTTTCCAGTTTGTTTTCCCTCTTTTAATTGTAAAAGAGGTTTCTTTGTGTTCTCTGTTTTAAAATGTAAATAATTTACAAGATTATTGCTAAACCTCACAGGCAAAGGAATTAAACTAATACATTATAATAATATAGTAATAATACTAAAGGCAAATATTAGCAGTTTAGTGTTACTGCACAGAAAACCTTCCAGGTGAGATTAATTCATGTGCAGAGAATGCAGATAAAGCTGTAAGATAAAGGTGCCTCCCAGTGCATTACCTCTGGGTTTATTTGTGCTTCTGCTCAGTGTTTGGTTGATAATACTGGGTGTTTCTGGCATCTCTTTCCAGATAAGCGTGTGTGTGTGTGTGTGTGTGTGTGTGTGTGTGTGTGCCTCCCAGACATCAACAAGCAATTAGGAGAGCACAGGAGATCACTGAGCTCCCTGCTCATGGGAGGGAGCAGCCACAAAGCAAACAGCCATGGGGGTTTAGGGCCAGAGAGGGACAAAGCGAGAGGAAGTGAGCAGGAGCTGCATCCAAGTGTGATGTTGGAGCATCTTCAGCCTGTGATGGGAGCAGCGATTTTGGAAGACCTGATCGAAGCATAGCTGACCTGTGTGACTGGGTGAGACCTTCCTGCAGCCCTCTGCCACCGCACGGCTGGTTTGCATCCTCACTCCCCATGTTTTGTGTGCAGGCAGCTGCAAATTCATCCAGACCGAGCCCAACGCAGCCTTTGTGGTGTGTGTGGTGCCCTTGGGGCTGATGGGGAGCGCTGGTCCCGGGGTGATGGTGCTGCAGTGCTCTCTCCTCGCTTGCCATGCAGAGCTCAAGGTGGCTGTTTGTGTCTTGCAGCTTGTGCAGGTGGAAGGAAGAAAGCTGGATAGAGGTGGACCCCGTCTAAGAAGATGGATGCAATGGGAATTATTTCCAATGCTTCCTTGATGTGAGCCCTGCTAGCCTAGAAAGACCTGTAAATGGAAATGTGGAAGAAAATGCTGTTGTCCTCCTCCGCTCCTGGGAAAGGGGCCCTGAGATGGCTCCAGTGTAACTGGGCAGCTCTCTCATTTAGACACATGTGAAACACATTCACCCAGACTTGCACATGAGTATTTCCACATTTGTGTGGCTGAGATTTTCAGTGTTGTTCACACTTTGGCACATGAATATTGTCTGTTCTAATATCCTGAGGCCATACTTAAAGTTCAAGTATGTGCTTAAGTGTTTTGTCAGACAGAGTAGAGCCAGTATCTCCATCACAGAGAGAAGTAGTGTGTTGAGAAACACAGTGGCTGTGTACAGACTAATTGTTCTGAGATGCATCCTGGAAGGTGCTGAGCACCCTGGCTGGGAGCCAGCAAGGCTTTTAAACACATGCTTTGCTTTTTTTTTTTTTTTCCTGTGTTGTTACCAGTTTTGTTCTTTGATTTCTTTTCCCCAGGCAACTAGAGAAGGATATCTGAATAGCCAGAGCAGTGTAATTCATCTGCCAGTGATCTCCTGACCTGTATCGCAGGGGTGTCTCCTGGGACACGGGATGGCTGACAGGAGCAGGTATTGCTACTGGTGTCCAAGTCAATTGGCTTCAGATTTTCTCTTCTGCATTCTCCTGCTGGGCATGGGGCAGGCTGGGCTCTATGAGCAATGCTCAAACTACATTTGTAAACCACATCTCATCTTTCCATGTGTCTCTGTTTGCTATTAAACTGCAAAGATCGGATTTCCTTCCTTGCTTTCCTCTTAAACTGTATTTGCCATTCCCCTGCCTTGAAAATGTTGGTGCCAGATTGCCAAATTGTATTTGGAAGTGGCATCATCTGCAGTGAAGCCCAAGGCAGAGCAGAGACAAGCTTAAAAACCTTCTGGGGGTTGCTGGCTTTGCCCACTGTGAGCAGGAGAAGAGTGCTGCAGCTCTAGTGAGGGACTTTGAAGGAGACTTTGATTCTGCAGAGATTGTCACGTGTGTGCTGCCATCAGTACTGGCTGTCTCTCTTCTGTCCCTATGTCTTCAGCTGGGGAGCTCCTCCTGTAGCTCAGTGTGCCTCACTGGGGCCAGGAGTGGGGCATGTGAAACAAGACAAAATCCTGTGGTGCTGCTGAGAACTGCACCTCCCTCAGCAGGGGACATCTCCCTGCTAGTGGATTTACTCCCATCCTCCTCCTGCACCTGCTGACTTGATGGCCAGAAATGTGCATTCTTCTGCTCTTGTTGCAGCTCTACAGAAGTGACAGAGCTGTTGGATGGGTTTGCATCGTTTCTCATGCTTCAGAAAGGGTCTGACTATGAAGTACAACACACAGTACTTGTCCTGAGCCACAGAGAATGGGAGAACTGCTCTGGCCTCCCAGGGCAGCACGGCACTCCCACTGCAGCTGCTGCTCAGCCCCTGGTTCACTGTGTACAGCCAGAATCACTGGGGTGCAACTAAGGTGCCCCAGGGTGGCATTTTCACATTTGTTTTTCCAAGTAAAACTGCACCTGGAAACTTCTGTTGGTCCTTCAGTGCTGCAAAGCCTTTTTCATGCTCTGACAAGTGCTGAGATTATCATTAGCCTAAATTTCTGGAATAACATTGCAGTGACTCAAAAGAACGGCTTTTCCCCTAGCAGCCTTTGCCTAGTGACTAGCTGGATAATCTCCAGTCACTGACTTTGGGGCTTGGAAAATGCATTTTGGCTTAAAGAGCTAAAGGTTGAGACTTCACAGGAATTGGGAAGCCTGCTACCCTTTGCATTTCCAAGCAGTGTGGGTTGTGTGGACATGGACAAGGGTGACTGTAGGGGCAGTTTACCTGGTTCTGACTCCTGTGAGATCTGTTGCTCATCCCCCCTGGAGCCCATTCCCTCTGTACAGAGAGCTGCTCTGCTGCCGCCTCTGACTTTGTGCAGGTTAACTGAGGCCATGGTTTCAAGTCACAGGGTTTCTAAAAGATGTGAAGGGTTATCGGAAGATGGGAGTTTTCCATGTGGAAATACAGTAAATACTTTGAGGTCTGAATTTGAAGTTCACTGCTTTTTTTTTTTTTTTTTTGTCTTTCCCTCTGTAGTTCTGCTGTGCTTTGTCTCTTGCCTTGGGGTATGCAGATTTGCAGAGCTAGTGAAGACTTTCTGCCCATGGATCACTTCCCTGGTTAAAACTCTTTGCAGAGATCACCTTGGTTAGAAGTCTCCACCCGTATATGAAGTGCTGGGAAGAAGAGAGCCTGCTGTGTTGTGCTGTATGTTTTCACTGTAGATTGGCAATCCTGGAACAGCTGGAAATTAATTTTTTTAAAATGCTGGAAAGACTTTTCACTGAAGCTGGCTTAGAACTAAACAACTTGATAGATCCCCTGAAATACCTCCAGATCTCTCAAAGGCAGCTGAAAGCTTTTTCCTTATCTGGGAGGACTATAAAACCTCTAAGACCGACATGTAGAAATGTGAACTTGTTCTGCCTGCTGGCTTGTTCGATTTGTTGTGGATGCTTTTTAAATAATACTGACTGCAAAGCTGCTCTGTGCTGAGAGATCAGAAGCTGGCAGAGCTATCTGATGCTGAATTACTTTGCCATGTTGATGATCTATATGTGCTGCTCCTACACTATACCAGCATTGTTCTGCTGTGATTTGCTTTTCTGTAATTGAATTCTTATATATTGTGCAGCAACAAGAAATCTGAGCATCCCTGAGCATCAGAAAAGCAGAGTTAACCACGGCAGTTGGTATGGCAGGTGCTGATGGGTGCAGGGGAGGAGGCAGGCAGGCAGGACTGAGAAATAAAATAAATAAGCTGGGGCGAAGGAAAGAAACAGCATGGAAGTGTGCAGGCTGGGGGCTGATGTGCAGCTCTGGGCTGAGATATTGCTGCTGAAGAAGCAGCCTGTCTGCACAATTTCAGGTTGCTTCTTCCTTCCTTTATTCATTTAATAGTCTATATTGCAGGCTCTGCGGAGGAAGCAGGACTCTGCTCAGACTGGTGGGGCCTTGCTGCAGAATATGTCGTAGAAATCTGGAAATTTGAGTAGAAAAACAGTTGCAGGTCCTGGATTGAGCTGGCAGCATTCATGGTTGGGAAATCCCTCTGTTCACTTGTAACCTGCATAGGTTTGATGCAGAGTGCTGAAAGCAATGCTGCTTAACCTGTTTTTTATAAGATTTCTGTAAACTCATCCTGGCAGGAGGAGGGTGGCATGTTTTCCTCTCTGCTCCTCATCTCTGCAGCTTCTGAGTCCAGTTGGGCAGAGGAGGGACTCTGAGATGTGTGAGGTTCCTGCATGTGTGGCAGATGCTGGCAGCAGGTAGGGGATGGGGCTGGAGGAAGGCTGGAGAAAGTCTTCTCCAAGTGTGTAAATGCCTCATGGGGGGACATGGTAAAGAAGATGGAACCAGATTCATTTCAGTGGTGCCCAGGTAACAGACAAGAGGCAATGGACACAAACTGAAATACAGGAAACTCCATTTAAAAAGGAAAAAACCCATTTTTACTGCGTAGCAGGGAGCTGAATGGAGGCTGCCATCCTTGAACAAAACTGCCTTGCAAAGGGAGCAGGCAGGCTGTTCCTCGTGGTCAGTGGAAGGTGGGCACAGCCATATATGATCTGTGGTCCTTGTGGACAAGGAACCTCTCTGAGTTTACGTTGGCCATGCCCACCTGTGCAACCTCAGGCTGTAACAGCATGTGTTCTTACAGCTGGTGGTCTGCAGGCTGCTTTTCCACTGGATTATGGGGTTCAGCTTTCCCTGGGCATGGTGCAAATTGCATTTGGGGTATTTCCTGTGCTCTTGATGGGTATTGGAAGATAAGGTTGGGGTAGGCAGGCTCTGAGGTCTGGGTCAGCGTTGTCTGAGTGCCAGATTGGAGAACGCACAGGAGCAGCTTTGGAAACAGGGGAGTCTCTCTTTTACTCTCCTCTGACATCAACCCGAGTGACTCAGATGTTGTCCAGACCGTGTGTGCGTATGAACAAGCCCTTTTCCCTCATATTGCTTTCCCTAGGGTCCCTTGGAGGTAGGGCAAACCATCTGGTATGGCTGGGGACATGCTGGGACATCTGCTGCATGGTCATGCAGCATGACCCATCTCAGTGCTCTCTGCCCATGCCAGCCTCCTCCATCCTTCTGTTCTTCATTGCTGTGGACATCAGGCTGGCACAGTAGCTGAGGTTCTTCTCCCATAAGGCTTTTGTGTCCCTTGTCACAAGGGCAAATAGGATTTGTTATCATCTGAGCTCAGGTCATCTGCAGGGATGATGTGGACATGTGGAGTTGGGATGTGCTGGGTTTGTGGTCACTACTGGGACGTTGCAGATGGGGAGTGGAAGCACGTAGCATCACTGCAAGTGAAAACTGAGATATGTGGGCTGAGTACCTTTCCTTGACCATTCCCCATGCTTTCCCAACTGTAACTTGCAAAATAAAACCACCATACACTGATAAACAGCTTTAAAAGATTAAAGCAGAAGTGAATATATAGTCCAGCCTCAGCGTCTGATGTCCACAAGTCTTGCTGAACCTCTATCTGCTATAAAACATGGCAGGCACATCCCAGATGAAAGTAGTTTGCAGCTGGGGCTTGAGTACAAAGGAGCACAACTCTTCTTTGATTCATTGGCATTGTCCCCACCAAAGCTGTGGTTTAAAATGTGCAGATGTAGCTGCTCCCAGTCAAATAACGTTCTGGCAGAGCTCCTGTTTCACCAGCATTATCCAAGAGTGTTTAATATTAATATTGTTCTTGCTTAGATTTGGCACTCCTCAATGTTTTCTTGTTACAGGAATTTCCTTAAGTAGAAACTTTTTTCTTCAGAGTAATCTTTGGTTGATTGTTGCTTATATATGCAATTAGTGTCATTGCATCTGATTATGCAAATTTCTTTAATCACATAATTAGGACATGAAGGGATGAAATATAATACAGTTGGGAAATCTTTTGTAAAAACTCCTGAGCTCAGTACTCTGTGCACAAAGTAGTTGTTCTGTCTCGTGCTGTAGGCTGGTAGCCTGGAGATTTTAGTTCAGCATCCTGGCTAGTTTCAAAACATATTTAAAACATGCTGTAAACTGCTCTTAAAACTGGTCCACACATGGACTTCACCATGTGAAGGTGTGTATCTTTTATTTTTTATGTGATAATATCAAGAGCTTGTTGTTCAGCTCAGCACCTTACACCCAGGGACATGAAAGCTTCAGTCCTGCATCAGACCAAAACCCTGGATCCTATCTGCAGCCAGGGCCTCTCATGGAGAAGAGAGGGAGAGCAGGACAAGCATGGAGTGATGGGTCCTCAAAGTGCTTATTGTCTGTAGCTCAGGGGCGGAACTGGCTCTGAAATCCCTTTTAAAAACACTTTGTGTTGGTAAAATATCTACAGACTGAGGAAGAGGAGGTAGAAATAGTGCATTTTCCAGACCATGGTCTGGGCACTTTTGCTGTTGTTCAAAAAAATCTGGCAGGAGCAGGGGCCTGAACCTGCTTTTCAGATTTTTCGTGCAGTGCTTGAATTGCAAAATAACTGTTCTTTGTCATTCAGTAGATATTTTTAAAGCTGTGCTAGGAGCTTCACAGAAGTAATCAAAGCTCCTCGCTTTTATGATCTAATTTTCAGCTGTGGCACAACAGCCAGGCTCACCGCCAACAACTGTGGAGAGAAGAGGGGAAAGAGATGAGGATGATTATAGCAGGATCGAGTGATTTCTCTGCAAGACACAATTGTCTGTGCTCTGAAACGGGAACCTCATAAGCTGCAGGATAAAGCAAATGTGTGGTGCTTATGCAAAAAGCACAAACAGGGTATTATTTATTATTTGGGTTGTGTTAAAGTCTCCTGGTTCTAGTTGGGAATCTCTACCAAAAGTGATCAGCTCTTCCCAGCAGGAACACAGTCCAAATGGCTGGTCTGGTGGACATCTGTCTTGATTATCTCTGCAAGGGCTGCAGGGATTTGCTTTCTTCTTGGCTTCACAGAGCTGCAGCTTCTTGTCATTCTTCACAGCTCAGTTTGGGCTGCCTTTTAGCCAGAGGATGTCTGAAGGTGGTTTTCACAGATGCCAAGAAGCTCATGTGCTTCTCCAAGGCCTGATTCTTTGTAGCAGCAGTGTGATTGGAGATGGACAGGAGGCAACCTCATCTGCAGGAACCCAGCTCAGTGTGCTGGGGGTGAGCAGAGTTGAAATGAACACTGAACCTTCCCTCCACAGCAATGATACACATAAGTGGTTGGCTCCTTAGATATGAAAAGTGACCTATTTCTAACCACTTTGTGCTTGCAAGGCTCGTGGCAGCTCAGACGTTGCTCTCGTGCATGGCTGTGGGATGTATGTGCCCCTTAAGCTCTGCCAGACTGTGAAGTTGTTGGAGCAAGCTGGGCTTTGGGCAAGTGCCTCCTCTGTGTGTAAAAAGTTTATGGGGTCAAGGTGGAGATTGTGGAAATATCTCCCTCGTGTCAGGGTAGTGACTTAATGCTGAGTACTCGGGAAAGTCCTGCAGACCTGGCTGCAGAACAGGGAGCACAGGAGAGAATCCAGGATGGAAATAGTCCCAGGCTGTATTGCTTGGTGTGGGGAGACAGCTCAGGCTCTGGAAGGGACTTGTTGACCTAATATTTCAAAACTGTCATTTGAGGAGCTGTTCAGGACTTGGCAGCCCAGCTCAGGACTTGCTGCCTCTCTCCTTAAAGGGAGTTAGTGGTGCTAGTTGACAGCAGTCAGAGCAGATTCTTCCTCCTGGCTGTGCTGCTGTGGGGAAACATCTGAAGGAAACACAACAGAAGCACAGAGTGATACAAGATAAGGCTGGATGTGCAGGGCTGAGTTCCTGCTGGGGGGTCTGACCTGAGCTGAAGGATGCTGGTGACAGAGATGACATCCCCTCTGCAGGCAGCCTGTCCTGCTACACGGTACAGCTAGAAAACTTCCTGACCTTGCTGGTGTATATTAAAGCAGCAGACTAAAGTGTTCTGTCATCTCTGGGACCTCTTTTTATGAGAGTTCCTGGGGGTCTTGTGTGGTCAAGAAGCAGCTAATGGATGTGGCTTTCCAACAGAGTTCCTGTGTGACACTCCTGCCAGTCCCTGTGCTGACACAGAGGATGTCATCCACAGGCATTTGAAGAAGTCTCCAATGAGCAGCAGCAGAATTGCTGCCTGAATGCTTTCTGTGAAAATGCTGCTTGTAGTTACTATTCCCTGTGACTTTTTCCACTGCAAAGACCCTGGTGCCTCAGTGCAGGGCAGATGTGTTCTCAGAGACAGAAAGGGGAAGTGGCATGAGGTGGGCTGAGGGCAGTATCATTCCTCTTAACATGGGAACTGGGACAGATGAAGCTGGAAAGTCACTTTCGGGGTAGCCTGTAGCAAAATCAGGAAATGAAGCTGAATTTGCAGAGACCCAGGGCCTTTTAACCTCCCTGTCCTTTCTCACCCAAATGTTTCTAGTTAGCCAAATGGAAGGACCAAGCAATAAACTAGATTTACAATTTTTTTATTTTTCAAACAATGCTTTGAAATACTTTATTGAGCAACAAAATTAATAACATTCGCTCATCTCCAACTTCCACATATAATACAGAGAGATTTTCTCCCAAATCATACTACTTTCAAAAGGTTCTTTTATCCTGTGCTCTCCTCAATGCCTGTCTGGGAAATGTGCAGCCATTTGATAAATATCTTGTGGAAAATACTGTTGAAGTGGCAGTCTGTCTGCAGCAGAGGAATAGCTACAGGGGAAAATGGTAAATAAGATATGTATAAGTAAATTAATTTTGCTCATATAAGCTTGTTTGCAGCTTTAGTTCATGTCTGCAGCATAATCCTCTGATCCATAGCAGGTGTTCAGGGGGATCAGGCTGGTGATGGAGTGAAGAGCATTGGGCCCAAAGCTGCGCAGGAGCTTGTGGAAGGCAGTGGTGATGTCTCTGTTTCACTGGGATTTCCCATCACAACAAGGTGCAGTTGTGTTACAGCCTGAAAAATAACAAATCCACCATTGATTTTGCCTCGCAGAAATAAATAATTGCCTTTTGTACTGAGTTATGCAGAGTAAGACTGGTCTGTGTGTAACTGATTTACTTATTCAGAAACCAGTGCTTTCCAATATGCTTTTGGAGGATTTATCAGTGAAAAGGAATCCTTCAAAACAGCAGAACCTGAAACAAAGCCCAGCTTTGAACAGTGATTTTCTTTGAGTCTTGCTGGATTTTTTTAGCATATGTTTAGCAGCAGTGTATTATTTCTTGTGCTGCTGTATGGGTCTGTTTGTTTTGGTTGGATGAACTGATTTATGGGGTTTATCTTATGTTTATCTATTTAAGCTGTAAGTTAACTGAAGATTTATTTTGCAGCCTGAGCGGTGGGTTAGAGCTGTGCAAGTGTGCTGCTGCTTTTCAGAGGGTGACACCCTGGGCTGCTTGGCCCAGGCAGTGAAGAGCTGTGCAGGCAGCTAACACGAGCATCGCTGTTTGCTGGGACCTGACTGCTGTTCCTAGTGCTTCTGGCTTTTTTCCATGTTGGCTGTGCAGTGAGGACATGTGTGAGACACCCAAGTGTTCAATCCAGGTGGGTGATTTGTGGGCTTTCACAGCCAGCTGCTCAGCAGCACAGGCAGATGCTTCGCTCCCTTCGCTTCTGTACGTGAGGAAAACGTCATGGCAGAGGGGGGATGAAGGTGGAGGAGCTGCAGACTTCAGTTGCAGGTTGATTTTCCTCCTGATGCTTCCTGGGAGTGAGGTGAGCTGTGACTATCCAGAAGCTAAAGCTGCAGCAAGGAAAGGCCTTGGGTTTGTTTCTCTGTAGGCAGAAGAGCAAAGACAGGCTTTTAAAGCAGGGTGGAATCAGAGGTTTTCTCTTATCCCCTTGTGGAAGCTGGATTAAATGGTGAAAGCATTTCATTTAAAATAGCTTCCCTGATTGAAGGGAACGTGCAGGCTGGAGCGCTGGACTGTGAGGAGAGCTGCACCCCAGTCCTGGCAGCGCAGAGGTTAACTGCTGAGGGTGGAGATGTGGACTGGTGCCTTCCTGGCCATGCAGAGCAGCCCCAGGAAGCCACTGCCTCACAGGCAGGGCTGGAGGCTGGTCTGTGCTTCCCAGGGGCCGAGGTGCTGACCTTCATCCGAATCTGAGCATGCAGGCATCCCTCGAGGAGTCCTTGGGAGTGTTTGGCTGGGAAATGTGCTGCTCTGGAGTGCAAGGAAAGCCTCTGCAGGGATAGCAGGGTGGTTGCTCTCACCCAGTGCTCCTAGGTCAGCCCAGAAGCTTTCCAAGGGCAAACCTTGCACGAGCATTTTGCAGACAGCAAACCCTCTGCAGGCTTCCCACAAATCTGTCTCAAAGGGCAGGACGATCGCTGAGCCAGTGCAGGCTGGCAGCTGGTTTTCTAGCTTGAAACCTGGTTTTGGGCGTTTGGGAGAGCAGGGAGGTTCCTGCCGCTTTACCTGCGGGTTTGTGGGAGAACCGAACCCTGCACCCCTTCTCTTGCTGCTGTGAGCCACCCCCCAGTGCCTGCAGTCTGGCTCTGAAAAGGGGTCGGTGCTTTGGTACTGAAGAGTTTAAATATAATAGAAGCCTTTAAAGCTGATCTCACCATTTCAGTACTGCTTTGAGTGAGTGATGCTTCTGTCAACTTTTTTTAAATTTTATTTTTTCAAACAAGCCTGCAGAAGAGGCAGGAGAAGGGGAGAAGATTATATCTGGGTGGAGAAGGAGGGGACGGAGATAAACAGCAGCAGGCTCTGGGGAGGAATGTGATGGATTTAGACATTTCTGTTCTGTGACAGAGTGCCCAGCGTCTGTCCCCTGTGACTGGCATGTGACCTAAGGTGAAGCCTCCCGTCCAGATCTTTTCTTTAGTTTCCTTATTGATATAAAAGATTGTCTGAGCTTGGCTGCTGTGCTGCAGCAGCGAACTCAGGAGGTTATCTCACTTTGCAGCGGAGTTCAGCTGTAGTGTGTTTAACTGAGCATCACTGGGCTGCAATATTTCAGAGTTAAACCTGAACTGAAATTCACTGGCTGCAGTCCAGGAGGCACTGTCCCTAGAAAGTGGGCAGAGGGATGTGATGGTGCATCCTGCACCACTGCATGCTCAGAGGTGATTAAGGGATGACAGAGGATCATTTCCTGCTCTGGACTGTGCTGGGAAGACTGAAATCTGTTCTGATTTGAGACTGAAATTAGCATCCAGGAAACAGTGATTTTATTCAGCAGTTTTAGCTTTGTATTGCATTTTTGTGTTCTATAGGTCTTTTCCAAAGGAAAAGCTGATTCCCACATGCTGGTAATCATTAAGAGGTTTTTGATTTGCAACTCAATATGGCTTTTATACACGGTGGGCAACAAGATTAATGTGTGTTTGCACACAAGCTGCAACTGTGGGGAGCCAGGGGCGACCCTGGAACCAGACTTGCTTTTAAACTGTGCTTTTGCTGTTGACTACATTGCAAATAAGAGTGTGGAAGTCAGCAACCATGGCTTGGCTTCCAGGCCATTCTGTGCCACTCTCTAGGGCCCTAAAGGGCAACAGAGGGGCTACCGTGGAGCCCCAAAGGGCTGTGGGTTTGTTATGTGCATTGGGTTTGGATACATACCAGAAGCTCTTGTACCCTATAAATAAGAATTCAAGAGGTCAAAAGTTTGACCCTTTACCCTCAGCTTGTTAAGAAACTATACTTCTTCATGTAGTGTAAGTTCTGGTTGACTATTGGTCTAGCTACAGAAGTTCTCTTTAGCTGTGTCACTTGTTGCACATCAGATGAGATTTTATCTTTATCACTTTCCTATCTAGCTCAATGCTTGGGTTTTCCTTTCCTTCTGAGTGTTTGCACCTTGTTCACAGCCTCTGTGTTTTGCCTTTGCTTTCTTCTCTGTTGGAAGAAGCCAGAGATGGGTGTCTTTGTTATGTTTGTGTTGAGTGAACACTATTATTCAGTTTACCTCTGTTTGTGTTTCCTTTTAGGTATTTCATGGAGAGGTTCCTTCATGCCACGTGCTGTCTGTGAGTGCTAGCATTGCAGCTCTCTGCAGTGCCATCTGAGACCACACAAGCTGGACGCAGCGATGGGGGACTCTCCAACAAATGCTATGGATGGAGACACAGACACATGCTGCAAAGACACACAGACTGAACTGGCAGAGCGGGTAGCAGCCATAGATGTGGCTGTTGGCCCAGACAGAAGTGACCAAAATGGTGAAGACAACACTGAAGAAAATGACACAGTCTTTTCTGATAACATAAAAGCCATCCAAAGAAATGGAGTCACCAGTAATGTGGGAATGAATGCATTTCTGCCTTCCCAACGTTCAGAAGATCCTCACTGGAGGCACGTTCCCAAGAGACCTCTCACTAGACCCACCCTATCAAATAGAAAGTTGTCTCTTCAGGAAAGATCATCAGGAGGTTATTTGGCTTCTAGCAACACTCCAGGTTATGGTCCTTTTGCCACAGGGCCATCGCCACGTATAATGAGGAGACCAACAATAGAGTCCCATCGGGTCTCCATATCAGATTCAGAGGTAGGCATGTTCTCACCTGTAGTTGTGGTGGTTGAGGTAAGGTAAGTCTTTCTTACCTGGTAGTGGGACTCTTCAGTCTTTGAGAGCAGTAGATCTGAAAGCACTGTTTTTTCTAAGGGGGAAAAAAATCCTGAAACCAGGGATTGTATTAGCTTGGAATGGCTGAACACCTTTGCATCTATTCCCCAGAGCTCTGGTGAGTGTAACCCTGGTCCTGACACTGGCTTCTTCAGCCCTCATCTGCCTGGGACAGTCCCAAGAAGTGACCAGGACCCCTGTTGTGTAGCAGTAGCACTCAGAAGGCTTGTCAGGCTGTTCAGAGAAAGGGCTGTGGCTAAATGGCTTTGGTCTCGTGTCCCTGCTGTATGTGCCCTTCGGGAGTTTATCAGTCACGGCAGCTTTGCTGATGGTATTTTATGGATTTCAGCTTCTGGAGATTATGTATCTCCTATTGTGTGTTGTCATTATTGAAGGCATGATTTAATTTTATAAAGAGCTTAAATGCACTGGTGTTTCCTACTCCTGTCAGGATTTTCCTTTGTCTTTAAAGCATTTGTAACAGCAGTGGGAACTGAGGGCTGTCACCCTCCTCTGCTTCGGAGGAGTGTCTCAGGGTGGGAGTGGTTGTTCCTGCTGTCCATGTTGTGGCTGCTCTCCCAGTACCAGACCTGGGCTCAGACCTGTCCTGGAGATGTAACACGTTCTTAGTGGTCAAGTGTCTTGATGGCAGTGGCTGCTGGTTGCAATTCCCTGTGCTGTGATGTGCCATCGTGAGGAGGACAGGCTGTGGAGTGAGGAGCTGTTCAGACCACGCTGCCCAGTGTCATGCTGAAGATGGTGAGCCTGCAGTAATGCCCGTGAAGAAGGGGCATGCAGCAGGGCTTTCTTTGAAAGCCAGGCATGATGGAGGTGGTGTAAAATAGGTGTTTCTTGAAGCCAAAATGCTTTGTAAAATGCGACTGGCTGGGGAAGGCTTTTAAGTAGGGAATGGGCTGTCTGGAGTACTGGAGAGGCAATATTGTTATCAGTGGTGCTGGCAGCTGGTGTGGGAAAAACAGACTCGTACCTGAATTATTCCCCAAGCCCAGGCTGTGCATTTTCCTGAGACTTTTATCTACTATTTGTGGAGGAAAAACAAGTTTTCCATCTCTTGCTGTTTTTCTCCAGACTGAATTTGTTTCCCAGTCACATTTGTCTTGTGTTTTTGCTCTCAGGGAATGGAGCAGGGCAGAGGGAAGGGGTGGGTGCCACAATTCCATGGTCTCACTCGGAGGTGGCATGCTGGAGAGAGGAGCAGTGGTGGCACGGACCTGCTGGCCTTACCCTGCATGGAAAGCTGCATCTCCTACCGTTGTGTCACAGGAGGTGAGCCCAGGGGAAGCCTGTGGTTCATCTTGTGACCATGAGCCTTGTGCTAGTGAGGGACAGGCCCTTTCCATGGGTGTTTTCAATCTCTTTTTCTTCTAGAACTGGTAGCACAGCTGTGCTCACCCATGAATTCACCTCTGTTGCTGTGCCTGGGCACTGAAGTGGGACAGACACAGCAGCCAGGGGCTCAGGAGCACTTACAGTCCAACTCGTCCTCACCCAGTTGATGGAGAACGTGTTGCTGAACATGGCTGTGCTGGTGCCACTTGTGCCAGCTTGTTGCTCTTGGGCACTGTGACACTCCCAGATGTGATACCCAAATCCCATCGTGGTCCTGCCCTGTGCCATAAAGGACCCAAATCACTGGAGTTTAGACTTTGCCAGTGTGGGTCCAAGTGACCTGGAGCTTAACATCCCTGTGTCTTAGTGTTTCCCTCCTGCAAAGTGGGTGTTTGCCCCTTGCACACCTGCAGGGATGGGTGCTGTGCAGGAGCAAATCAGCCGTTGTCCTCTGGGGAGTTTTGCAGGTCCCGTTAGGTGTGAGGTGGGTTGTGGCATCCCCAGCCCATCAGGGGATGTCTGCAGAAGGTGCACTGCAGAGCTTGCAGCTTCTTTGGCAGCAGCTGTGTGCTTCAGTAAGGGAGACAGGGAGGGAGAGGAGCCAGTTCTTGGAAGCGGACGTGACTTGTGTGCCAGCTCTCCCGTCCTGCAGTGCTCTGATTGTGCCAGGAGTGAGCCTTGTCTGAGATCTGCTTCAGAGTAACTGCAGTCCAGTGTGACTAGCACATTCCCATCTGCAAGCAGATTCAAACTACTCTGTCCTCTTCCATAGCATCCGCACACTGGGGAGCACTAGTTACTGCCTTGGGATAGGAGATGCTTACTTGGAAATGCAGATGCAGAGCCCTTCATTCCCCTGCTCCTGCAGCAATTCTTTATGCAGTACTGTATATCTAATGGTCGCTTTCATACAACTATTTAGAGCCCTGCTCTGGTGCAGCCCAGATGCTTAACAAAGCCCTATGCATGGGAAACCATCGTTCATGTTAATCAGGAATCGCTGTGGTAGGAGGGGGAAGGGAGCCCAAGCAAGAGCTGTGGGTGCTTGCCCTTGCAGCAGTGCCCTTGGGAGCTGTGCTTTGTCTTCCCAGCTTATAGGCACAGTGTCTGTGTCCTGTAAGGACTAGGAAGATACATGCTTCTTTATAAGGTAAAGTTTGTGCCTGGCCACTGAATAATGAGACATAAGTGTTAGGTGTGTGACAGCAAGGTGAGCAGGCAGCCTGTGTGCTGCCCAGCTCCAGTGTCCTGTGTAGGACCTACCAGTTGCTGCAAAGTGGTTGTTGCAGGATTGTTGTGCTCATGGCTGTGAGAGACGCTCACGGTCCAAATCTGAGCTATACAGCTAACTGAGATACAGCAGGGAGCTTGGAAGAGAAGCAGAGAGCAGATCTTCTGTTGTTACATCCATTTGCTCAGTATGTTTGCTGTGAGCCATTAGCAGAGCCTTGCATGTGGGCAGGACAACTGAGCAGAGCCAGGAGTTAGGGACAGGGCTTCTAAGAGTTACGAGGGGCTCTGTGTTGATGAGGCTTTTGGTCCCTCGGGGATCATGTGACCCTGTGATGAGAAATACAGTCATGGTGTACTTAGCAGCAGCTGCTGTTGTGTTTTCTGTTGTTTTGATATGCAAACCGTCAGTCAGCAAGGAGGCTGGTAGGTCACTCTGACAAGACCCACCTCACTGGCTACAGCACCTGCAAATGACTCTGACACATCTTGTTCTAGGCGAGCTGCAAAACTGTACCTGAGTCCACGTCTCTCACCTGCTTAAAGCCATTTCAGAGTTGCTCCTTTCTCCTTGCATTCAGTATTCAGCTTCATCAGTCAGTGGCAGGACATCCATCACTCCAGCTCATGGCCACTGCCCAAGTGAGTTAGTCTGTGCAAAAATGAAGCTGAAGTTCACAAGCATTCAGGCTTTATCAGTGACACACTGATGTGCAGGCGCTGTCTGTCAGGAGCAGCGATGGATGGCACAGCTGCGTATCAAAATGCTGCATTATGCTGATAGCCATCGAGGAGTGAATCTGCTTTCCCTCTCCAGTGAGAGCAGGAGCAGTGGCTCAGTGCTCTGCTGTCAGCAGTTCTGTATCCTTGACTGATCTGGAGAAGTAATGGAGAAATGTGCCATGGGGAGATGGAATATGGGGATACAGCAGAGGTGACTTTTCTGTTGTTCTCTGCTGAATTATGGAAGAACCATGTGTTCAGTTAAAGAGACGTTGCTGAGCTTTTTAATTCTTTTAATACTTGTTCACAGGCTGGGAGGAGAACTTACATTCAGGGATCAGAGGGCCAAGAGCTGAAGCTAAGCCTGTGACACTGCGGAAGGGTGAGCGCGGGCAGTGAATCAAGCTGTCCCATCCCTGGGACCAATACTGCACACACCTGCCTTCTAAGCGGGATTTCTTGGGTTTGTTGTTTAGGAAGATGGTGGCTCCTGGGCTGGCAGGGCTGCAGCAGAACCAGGGCTTGTCATCTTGCACAGAGGCAGTTCCTGATCAACCGAGCAGAGCCACCAATTAGCTAATTTTCTTGGAACAAAGAGTTGGCAGCTGCTGGTGTCTTGCAGCCACTGCTGACAGGTCTGGATCTGCAGTAGTAACTGGGCAAGAGGAGTAACCTGTTCAGCTCTCCTGGCAGAGTTACTGTGTACTTAATTAACTTGATCTGTCATATCTCTATCAAAATTGATCTGTAATTTTAAAACCTTCTTGCTTGTTCCCCTCCTTTCTTCGTTTATTCATGAACTATGGCCTGGAAGGTCCTTTCAGCGCTGCCTTCTCTGGTAGGAGTTCCTGCTAGGCTGGTGTGATTTCTGTTGCCTCTGCTGCCGATCGGTGCTTTGCTCTAACACTGTGATGGCTCTGCCTTTATATGTGGCACAGCAGTGATTAAGTTGAAGCTATTAAGGGTACATAACTGCAGAGCTGAGGCACAGGCCCCAGAGTTTAGGTTGCTGGCCCACTTTGCCTCTGTTGATGTGACATTCCCAGTTCCTGGTCGGTGCTGGCAGCATGGTGAGATGAGAGAATGTTCCTGGGGCTGCTAAAAGCAGCTTCTGTTTTGCTGCACAGATGATGCTCTGGTGCTTGTATGTACCAGGGCAAGACTCTGTGAACATGTTAGTACAGCCTGAGGGGTGTCTTGTCACCACGTTTGACAGCGCTTGTCCCACCTAAAATGACAGAGCTTCTATCTGTGAAAGGGTAGAGGTGCTGCTTGTTGGAAAGTGGCATTTGAAAATGCAATGTTTTGGGGTTTTTTTATTCTGCCATCCCAAACCAACCTTTTTAGGTAGCCAAGAAAAGTCTTACTTGAAGAGTGAGAAGAATAAAAGATGTCTTTTTCCAGGCTTTCTCCCCAGACCTGCCAGCACAGTTAATTGCTTTATACTTTCTCTTCTCCAGTCTCTTCTGACTGAATTGTATTTTCTCTTTCACATGTTCCCTTTCCCAGCATCCACCCACTCCCTGGCATCCTGGGTTTTATCCCCGATGTCTGTGTGGTTTTTCCACCCTCTGGGATCAGCAGGCAGTTGTTCCAGCTCCCGGCTGCCTGGGCAGCCCTGCACGTCGTGGCAGTGGGCTGCGGCCCTGTGTGCTTTAGCAGGTGGGGAGAGGATGAGTCAGGCCAGTGTGTTCTCCCTCCTTGGTGCTGCTGCTGGCCTGAGCACACAAGGAGGGGGATGAGCTGACAAAAGACACTTTCCTATGCTTGGTGTCCTTGGCTTATCCCAGAGGCACAGAAAATAAATCGCTTCTTTGTCCTTTCTTACCTTGGCTTTCCATATCTTTGTCACAGACCTCCTGCTTGTTTGGCCAAGTTGTTTGAAGCAACTGATGTCAGGAGCTGTGAGAGGCAGTGCTTCATTGCCAGGCTGATCAGGCATCATGTTCTTCCAGTCTCTAGGAGCTGCCTGGTTTTCTTCTTAAGGTTGTGATTTCCTTGCTGTGCACAAAGGTAAACCCAGGTGGGACCAGGGCAGTGGTGGGGACTAAGCTCCTACACAGTATGGGCTGGAGAGCTTCCCCTTCCAGCCCCACAAGTGCCCCAGACTGGTTTATTCTAGAGGTCTTACTGTGGTGCTCTAACTAGAGCTCTCTTGAAAAGATCAGAGATAAAAGATACCTGGAAAACATTTCTTCAAAGAAGAATCCCTCACAGGCATTGCTAATTTCTTTTCCTTGGATTAATTAACCTTTATTTAAAGTTACATTTCCATCTTGTCTAAGGGCAAGGTTTGAGAGAAGGAGAAAGCCTGAAGCTACAGTTGCAGAGGGGCTGGACAGGAGCTCTTTCTGCCCAGCCGTGGCCGGAGCTCCTGCCAGCAGCCAGTCCTGGAGCTGGGCTTTCAGTTTTGCACTTGTTTTTGGATGTTGTTTAAAAATCTGTTTGTTTTTCTTACTTCCATGAGCTCTGGGCTTCCTGTGTGTCCTTCTTTGTCCCTGAACAACTTCTTAATTTGTATTTAATTTGTATTTTATTTTCATTTTGTCTGGGTTTAGAGCTGCTTTCACTACCCCTTCCAGACAGGATGAGTTTAAACCAGTGTAGTCTTCATTACTGGCTTTTAGTTCCCAATTTTCTTTCCCATGCTTCTCTTTAAAGTGTACCTCTGAATTGCTGAAAATTATAATTATTTTCAGATTGGTGAATTTAGCTCCTTTTAGGGGGTGAAGTTCTCCATTTTATATGTATATATATGTAGGCAGTCTGATTGTTTCCAGAAATGTCTTACTTTGGAAACCACCTCAGGCTCTTCCTTCTCATCCCCTTGTCCGTCCCCCAAGACAGCAAAGGTTCAGTTCTCAAGTTCTTGGGGTTTCTGTCACCCAGTGGTGACAACAGTGTATTTATGGACCTGGGCCTCACTGTGCTTTATGAGTTTTGATCAATTTTTGTTTTCTGAGGCATTGATTCCCCCCCCCCCCACCCCCCTTCCTTGAGTAATACCTTGGACATGTTAACAACTGGTGCGTTTTGGTTTTTTTTAAGGCAGAAAAATTATTGCACATTTAGTCATAGCAGTCTAATTTGCTGACAGCTTTTCATGAAAGGATCTCATTAAGGTTCTTGCTGTGTTTGCATTTATCAGCAGTTGCAAATACATTGGTGGGATGAAATCAAGAGGCTTGTACAATGTTATCTTTAAGAAACACTTGACCCAGAGAGAGGTGTTTCTCTCCAATACAGGAATAGTACAATTATCCCACTTCCTGCAGGAGAACCAAGTCACATAATAACAGCCCTGCCAGTCTGCAGCAACATGTGGCAGGAGTCACTTCAGCTGTGAATTATGGTCTTTCTACAAAGGAAAAAAAAAGGTAGAAAGCACCTGTAGTCTGGTTTGATTTTTGGTGCATTCAGCTCAAGTGCTCGAAGCACTGCAGAAACTGATAGTGCTGCTCATCGGTAGCAATTTGAGTGGAGAGCGATGGAGGTAGGGATGCAGTGATAGCCCTCAGAGGCTTTCCCTCAGACCTTCTCTGGGTGTTCCCATCCCAGTATTTATCCATCCCTTTCCAAAAACCATTCCCTCCAAGGTGGGGTGTCCTGGTGTTGCTCGAAAGCTCCATTTAGCAGTGGTAAAAGACTGGAGAGATGCTTCAGATGATCAGTCTGGTGTGAGATGAGTGGTAATTTCTAACCAGAGGTAAGAAGGATGGTGGAAAGGTGACAGTCAAAGGAATTGATGCCTTGGACACAGGGACAAAGCATAGTCCCTTCTGGGTTGCACTTAATGCTTTGTAAGGCGGTTTGGCCAGCTGGATGGACTGTGTCCTGCACAAAGGACTCTGCTTCTTCAGGTGGGAGGGGAAAAAATGCTTCTGTGGCTTCCTCAACAGTGTGTTGACAAGAAGCAGCAGTGAACTTGGTGCTTTAGAGATGCCTCCTTGGCTTGAAACAAGGTACTGAGTGCAGACCAAAGAGTCTGTATGACTACATGTAAAAGGCTGTATGTGAGTAGGGATTATCTCCTCGGGGGAGGAGACCTGGTAACAGGACCTGGTCATTGCAAGCTTGCTGGTTTGAAGAGCAGGAGATCCTGAGGTGGTTGGAAGCTTGTTCAGAGGTGGTGGTCACTTTTCCTGCTGTCTCAGCCGCTCTGGTGAGCGTTTCCCCATCTCTGCAGTTTTGCACAGGACAAGGTGAGGTGTGTGAAGTTGAGCACAGGGAAACCCAGGCCGGGAGACACCAACAGAAAACTGTTCCTGCTTAATTTGTGAAAACTGTTGCGATGCAAAGCGGCCTTGTGCTGGGAAGTGAATCTGCTGACATGATGTTTGCAGGGGAATTTGTCCTCCAGGTGTCTGTGCCCTGGGTTCCTGTCTGCTGCCCCCCCCCTTTGCAAAGGGGAGTCCTTTTTACAGAATTCAATGGGATTTTTCTTTCCTGTGTATTTCAATGGCCTTGTGCTTTGCAACTTGGCTTTTTCTGGGTCATGTTCTCCCCTCTCTTGTTGCTCATAGTTCTGATGGATTGGTTTTTGCCTTTAGAAAGATATGTGCTTTGCTAGCAGCAGAGTTAATACGTGTCTGTGACCCCATTACTCACAGTTGGCTCTTCTTCCTTGTCAGGGTGGTGGAAAAATCTTCCTTCACTGGAAACAAGATCAAGGTTTAAATCATTCCTTGTACTTCTGACAAGCCACTGCTTGCAAGTTTAAAAAGTCATCAGTTCCCTAGTCCTTTATTCTCCTTCACTGGGATGATTGCTGGTGTTAGGAGCATTTTCTTGTTGGTGATGAGGGAAAAGTCAAAATTATCCATCGCATCCAGTGTTGCCTTCAGTGAGGACACTGCACGGGGATGGGGCCATAACACCCCCTATTCTTACAGACAGGCTGAAGGCATCTGGGACTGTCCTGGCGCTGCTTCTGTAGATTCCAGGGCTATTTTGAGGTTTATGGGAAGGCTGATCTACCTGCCTGCATGTTTTATATCTGCTTTGTTTCCAAAGAAGTGCCCAGTGCAGAGGCTGGAAGTGAATTTCCATCCTGCTTTAGTGCCGGGCAATTTTAGGGAGAAATACTGTGTTCAAAAATACTGTCTGGGGATGTGTGTCCCATCTAAGGCTGAGCCTACACCATGTGCTGTGGTTGGAAACTGTCCCCTTCCCTCACCCCACCGAGTCTGGTGTTCTCTCCTCCCTGCAATGCTGTGAAGCGCTGTGTTAAGTCAGAACCAAGGCAAAAGCCACTGCAGCCCACCCGCCCTGGTGCTGGCTCTGCAGAGATCTTGCAAGAGCACTCTGACTCTTTGCCAGGAGCTTTGCATTGCGGTGAGGTGTGTGCTGTCCTCCCACAAACCCTGTAGAGCCAGGCAGGTCCCCTGGGTGCTCCCAGGCAGGTCCCCTGGGTGCTCCTGGGCAGCTGCAGGCAGAGCTCGGTGTGGGCAGTGCATGGTGCTCACCCTGTGCTCATGGTCTTGAGCTCCCCAGGTTTCTGCGGTGTCTGGGATTTTCTTCTTGTAATTAATGATGGTGGAGGAGTCATCTCCTAGTGCAATGCAGCTGTGGAGGTTTTGCTGCTGCTGTGACAGTGTTTTGTCAAGTAGTATGATACTAAAGGAAGTGGTGGACGTAGCATGAGATGACTGCATGGCTCCTCTGTTGTACTTTGGCTTCCAGCAGTTGACACCTGGGGCCATTGTCACTCCCTACATGGCTCCTGGTCTGTCAAGTAACTCAGCACCCTGTCATTACACCCTTGTGACAACTTGCTGGGGGTCTGTGTCCACCACCCTTCTGCCCCTTGGGGTTTCAGTGCTGGATAGTTTGCAAATGGAGATCAGAGGTGCCTGCTTAGGGATGATTTATTTTGGCAAATACTGTATTGGCTGAAATCTGTTCTTGTTTGTGTGACGTTGCAAAAGAGCTTGGCTCTGTGTTCTCTTTGGAAAGAGCAACCCATGATCCAGGTGAGGGTTCCCCTGGATGCACAGCCTGCAGAGGGTCTCTGTCTTTGCCAGGCTCATGTTGGGAAGGGTATGGGCTCATCCTACAACCCTGGGGCTGGTGTGGATGCCTGGGTGCTCCCTGGGTGCCGGGAGCTGCCAGCTCATGAGAGCCCCGTGAGCTGGGGACGGGTGTTTTCCTGCTTGGTATTGAACACAGTCCAGTGTAGGTGGTTCATGTAAAGAGGCCAGGGGCTGCTGTCAGGCTCACCAGGCTGAACCTGGAGCAATGCTGGGGAATCAAAGTGGAGCAGCCTCTGGTGTTACACCAGCACAGCCAGAGTCAGAATTCAGCCCCTAATTGCTTTGTCTTGCAGTGCTTATAGTGTAACATATACTGGTTTAAATAAGATTTAGTCTTTCATTATTCAGCACTCTGCCTCCACTTGATTCTGATTCAAACTCAGTCATTTCCTTCTACCAATACTCTAATTATGTTCTCTTTTTCATCTGCAGGACTGTGTGCAATTAAACCAGTACAAGCTGCAGAGCGAAATAGGCAAGGTACGTTACTGGAGCTCATGTTTGTCACAAGTGACCCACATGCACGTGTAAAAGTACCAGTGGAAAGACTGTGCCATCCCAAGGCTCCTTGCAACTTGTGTTTGTTTGGGTTTTTTTCTTTGTTTGTTTTTTTGCTTTATTAGTTTGGGCAAGTTTTCTTCAAGGTCAAAGTAGAGCTACTTCCTCTGAAATCTAAATTTATTTTCCTTCCCTCTGAAAGTGGTTAAGCTGGCTTCCTTCCAAGGTGCTTGCATGCCATGTGTAACACTAAGAACCTTTGATGCATTAATACAGTCCAACAAGGAGAACAAACCTAGAAAAGATCAGGACAGGTGTTGGGTCCCCATCAGGACTAATTTAAGTTTTTATGCCCATAAAGGAGATGTTAGTTTAATTCTAGTCCATGTTTAAAAGCTGCAGAATGATTCAGAAGAGATTCCTCCAAAGTTACCTAGAAGTCTGGTGAGCAGTTCAGACACCTGCACATTTGGACATCTGCCACCACTGCAGATGAGTCCAGGAGCGATGGTGCTGCCTGGAAGCTGTACCTACCTTTGCAGTCAGAACACTGCAGTTGGAAGGGACTGCACCCTGAGCTGCAAAGACCTTCACCAACAGTTTCATTAGCTCAAACTCCTCTCCAAAACAAGAGGCCCTGGGAGGAGGCACCCTTACCATCTGTGCAGTGGGCTGTGTGTTTGGCTGCTGTCAGTTGGGGCGTAAGGCTGGAGACACCACTGCTGGTGGTACAGCAGATGTCCTCTGAAACTCACACAGTCCTTTTTTGGCGCCCAACATGGGGCACGAACCCACAACCCTGAGATTAAGGGTCTCATGCTCTACCGACTGAGCTAGCCAGGCAACTGTTACTGGCACAGGTTTGCTGTCTGGTTTATCTGTGCTGCTTTTCACTGAGGTTTGAGTAACCTTAGCAGGGGCTGAGGTTGAAGTAGTTGTAGTGGTGGCTGTTGCAGAGGTTGAAGTGGTCGTAGTGCTGGTCGCAGAGGTTGAAGTGGTTTCACCACAGTGAAAAAGGACTGTGGTGGTTTGGGTGGATTCA
>NW_010291748.1:0-7911 GCF_000700745.2 Antrostomus carolinensis | reverse complement strand
TATTACTATTATTATAATTCTTATTTTAATATAATATTACTTTAAGTTTTATTTTACTCCAATTATTAAATGGTTCTTATCTCACCCTATGAGTCTCCTTCCCCTTGGCCCCCAATTCTCTCCCCCATCCCCTGTGTGTGGTGGGGAGTGAGCGAGCGGCTGCGTTTGGCTGCCAGCCAAGTGAAACCACCACAATCAGTTTTAATAAAAAAGCTTTATAAAGTCTCCTGGTTTTGCTAGGAGAGAGTTAATTTTCTTCTCAGCAGCTAGAATAGCTGTGGTTTAGGTTCAGTGTGGGATTTGTTATGAGAAGAATGTTGATAAGGTGCTGATGTTATTAGTTGCTGCTGGAGCTCAAGGTCATTGTGGTTTTTGCCAGGTTTCAAGTGCAAAGGAGTGGGAGGGGGGGAAGTGTAGTAATTAGCAAAACCCCAAATTGGCATTTGGATATGCTAATGAGATATCCCATATCATATCACATCATGTTCAGTATATTCATCAGGGTTGACCAGAAAGTGGGGATATTACAGAATCCCAGAATCACCTCAATTGGAAAAGCCCTTTAAGCTCATCGAGTCCAACCATGAACCCAACACTGACACGTCCCCGACTTTTCCTCTTGTTGATCAAGGAAAAAAACCCAACGTCCATGATTTTGGCAATGGTCTACCCATTCTGTACAGTTCAAGCATTATTTTTTTCAGAATAAACAAAATCACATGTAATTTAGACAAAGGGAATGCATTTTACTAAGAAAATAGAAGACCAGAACACACATTTCAATAGAGTTACAATATTATAAAGGAGAAAAAAAAAACCAACTCCAATCAGTTCACATTTAAATACAATATTAGTTTCAGTTGAGCAATAACCCTCCCAGGTAAAGTCAACCACGGACAGATTAGGTTAGAATTGTTCTCACAAGCACTCCCGGAGAATTACATTTATTTTTGTAAGGTAGATATGTTTAAGATAGAAAGAAATGTAAATTACTTTGACATTTTATTTCAAACTGGCCATTTTACTCTGTTCGTGCAGTCCTAAAAGTATTTTTCTTTCCATTAAGAAACTACTTAAAGGATGGAGAAGTCAAAGGTACTCGGAGAGTTCAGTTCAATCCAGCGTCCACTTTGTGCACGGAGAATATAAAACACACCTGCAATATATTCCTGCACCACAAGCAAAATATCTGATGCCAGAGAGTTTTTAACACGAGCTGTAGCCATGGTCCATCATGCCACCAGGTAATGAATTCCCCATCCAGCTGTCAGCACATGTTCCTCTGGAGAAGGCACGAGTTAAGCTCCATCCTCACTGTGACTTGGGAAGCGATGGCAGGAAGCAGAGGTTGAAAGCACGCTGATTTTTTTCCTTGCAGTTCATCCAGAACATCTGGTAGACTTTCTGATACCATGGTAGTGTGTATTTTGGGAGTAGGTAGGTAGGTCAAGGTAGATCCATATAGAATTAGATGTCCCTTACACCAGCAGCAACTGAATGACGTTGCTCAAATTCAGCTGTCAAGTGGGTGCAATTAGAGCTTTGCTCTAGATTTTCTCCTTGCTCCAGTATTCAATGTAACACCGCTCCCTGCCTATTATGAAACAGGATCCATCATCTTTTTTTTGAGTCCAAAAACAACAGTGGTTTTCTTAAACTCAAGAATAGCACTTATAACTGAGACAGAACCAGAGTCCAAACTATGCTGTTCTTAAAAGTCCGACCTGAATCTTGTAGATAACCTTTATCCTAATGACAAGACGTGCTCAAATCTGCACCTTTGAAGTCAAGACCCGGAGTAAATGAAAGATAATTTGGATTTACTCCAGCCCAGAGTCAGCTGAACTAAAATTCACAGTTGTAGTTGTACAATAGTCATCCCCACTCTCCTCCTGGAGTAGTCACTAAACAGGGCTGCTGATGAAAAACTAGAAGGTGGATCATTTATCTCATTTATCTTTACAGTTAACGACCTCAGGAGTGTGACAAAGGGTTACTTCACTCCCTTCCTGCAAAACAGCATGCTGGAAAAAAAAACCCCAGTACAAAGACACACACCTACCACGGGAAACCTGTTAAAACACCGATCTGTTGGTTTTAGCTTTGGAAAACAAACACAACAGCGTGAAACAATCACGATCGTAACCAAGAATTTAGGTGAGGAGTCACATTTGGGTTTTCCAATCTATCAGACACGACATTTGAATGGTCTTCCTCTACACATCAACTGTTGGCACACGCTTCAGGAACGTACAAACCTGTGTTAACACCTTCGAACGAGAACATAAATATTTAATAAAATAAAAAGGCAGCGCTCCCTTAGTACCTTTCTCCTCCTTTCTCCTCCCCTAAACATTTCTGTACATTGCTGTTGATTTTCAGGAAGCAATTCTTGGACCAGCACTGAAAAAGACCAAGCTCCTGACCTCAGTGGGAGTTTCTGATCCTCTCAGAAGTGTTCTGTACATCCACAATAGTGTCCTCACAGAAGAGACATGAAAGATTTCTACACCATTTGAAGGGCAAAAGTCACCAGGGCTGTGTGACGAGCTAGAACATTAGTCCTCCTTTAGGTGATATATATATATTTTTAAAGAACAGTATAAGCTTAACTTAAGCTCTGTAGCATTACAAGATGCACCCTGGTGACAACTTTTTTCCCTTTCCATACTGTGTAAGAGAATTTTCTGTGTAGATAAAGATCAGTAAATCCTTTGGAGTGAGCCAGCAAATAGAAAAAAATAAATCAGGTTAAGTAGAATAAAAAAAAAAAGTATACTGTGGTTCCTTCCTAAGCGGCAAGATTAGCAGTTGTAATTAATTCCAAGATGAATTAGATCTGAAGAATACACAAAACTGAAGATGAATCTATATGTTTTATGAAAATCTATATGTTTTATAAAAAAAGAAATCTGAAAAAGATGAAAGGGAGAGTGCAATGCACTTAAAACTTTGTGAGCTGACATGTTACCTGTTGCCAATGAAAAACAATGGCTATACATTAAAGGTAAAATTCTGCTTTGCCTATATTGCAACCTATAGATAATCCACAGAACCTGATTAAACAATGTCCACAGGTGTGTATGCATAGGTGAAGTCTAACTGGTCCCATTAACTACCCTAACTGGGACAGATCAGAGGGACAGTCAGGCTTTCTCTACCCTACAGCTTTGACACATCTAGAGCCCCAGCGGGGCAGGGCTGTACCTGGAGCCTCTGAGTCAGTTAAAAGACTTTTTTTCCTCACCTGTGCAGTGGGATTTCTGGAAAAAAATGATGCAGGAACATTTGTACTTGGGGAAAATCCCACTGATGACCAGTTCTGAACAATCCCTCTTGGCATCTGCTGAACGACAGCAGGGAGCCCGTGCCAGGAAGGGAAAGGATGGCACCTCACCAAACAGGCATCTGACAGCAGCCACTGTGGATTTCCTGCACCAGAGCTCCCTTTGGGAACTAAAACCACTCTTCCCCAAAGCAAGACTCCTGCTGCACACAGGTAATTCCCTATTTTCCTCAGCTCCAAGTTTTCCTGAGTACTATCAATACCTGTTGATTATGAACCATGACTGTACTTCTTGCCTGAAAAAGAGAATAAAATTAATCAGACTGAAAAGATAGATGCAGATCTTTATTTGGTAAGACAGAGTTATATTTACGGACCGATTGCCCTGCCTCTGTGATCATTCTCAGCCAGGACACAAGATCAGTGCATGGGATATTTTAATTACTTATCTGCCTAATTAATTAGTAGGTTGGCAGAAGTATGGAAGTGTATGTTCCCCATACGCTTGAATCCAATGATGCAGAAGTCTCCTGACACACTACAACAGGCTTCAGCTAGACTTGAAGTCGTAGAAGGTAAAAATAATTCGTACACTAAATAAATAATTTCTCAGTAAGATCACAAATTTAAATACAATAAAAACCAGGCATAGCAAAAATAGATGAAAAAAAGCATTCTTTGTAAAAACATCATCTGAGTGTGTTGGTCTTTTTTTTTTTTTGTACATATACTTACATATACAAGTTGCAAACCACGTACGTCGCCCAATTTGGCAACGTGGTATTTCAAGCCCCAGCAGACAGCACTTTACCACAGTTTGAATACGCAGTCTTTTCCCCACATCATTATTTTCTGTGTTTATATAATCAGTCTTCTTTCCTTACTTAGGTAAAGCTTTCCCAAAGTTCACTGTTCTTTTTTTTGTTTAATACATGAACATCATTTTTAAATCAGATATTAGGCAGTAAATGACAGAGACCATGTCTAAGAAGGTACAGAGATTATTTTCCCTGTTCTATTTTGGGCTAATTCTGTGGAGACTGCATTTTTCAATATAAATGAAGATATGAGAGAGGTGCTTGCCATGGATAAATCCTGAGCAAGCTCTTACTTCATCTCTTTGGATTCTGGCTTCAAGTTTGTCTCTATAGCCCTTTTACATCTATTTTTATCTTTTTTATTTTTGCCTTGATGCAGCAAACTATGGAACAGCAAATTATCTTTATTTCTGTTCCTGACATACCACTGTTCTTGTTACAGAGATGAGATTTAGAGAAGTCACAGACTGTAACTATCACCGTGTGTCCTTGCTAATAAAAAAAGTAATGGAGGGCACTGAAACCTGATAAAAACAAACCAAAAAGGAACACACATTGTGGTTATCAGTATCCAACGTGCAACACTTGTCATTGCAAGGAAAAATTCAACTCACAATTTCGATTTTCACACACAAAAAAAAAAAAAAAACCCTGACAAATTAAACCTGTAAATGGAGCGAGGAAGATGAAGTGATCAACTTAGAGCTTTAAAACCTCGGGTCTTTTGAGTCCTGTGTTGTAACTGAACTGAGAGCACAAGAAACATTCAAACTCCTGTAAATGTGCGTGTCGATAGCTGCCTGTAACACTTTTCTGTTTCAGCTTCATCAGCTGCCTCTGGGGAGTTTGTTCAAAGTGGCAAGTTGAGTCCACTGAGGAGTTTTTTGAGTCAGCGATGTCAGGAAAACATCACACACAAGTCTTTTTTTTGTGAGAACAAAGGTATGTAAGGGAGAAAAAAAATTTAGCTTTGAAGAAACAGAACGTTGGAAAAAGAAACAAATCAAACAAAAAATCCTTTGGTACATCACTGTGGAGTCCACTGCAGAAAATCTCCTTGTAAAATCTCCAAAAGATTCCTGTAAATTACTTCAGATCCTACCTTTTTATGATAGAAATTATTATGCAACAGCATAGTTTCATTTTTAAAAGCTATTAAGTGATTATTTTCAGCTTTTCCAAAGATAATTTTAACTAATTCCCGTTTTCTCCTGATAAGAGATTTCACACAATGATAAAAACACAAAATACAAACATAGCTGCAGATTCCACGCGTGCACATCACGCTGCTGCTCAAAGAAACCGAGCAGCCAACGCCACGGGATGTCTGGACACGGGCATCTTTAAACATCAGTCAAAACAGAAAGCCCATTAGACTGTTAAATTTCTCTTAAGCTGTGCTTATTTTTGCCTTTGACAAATGCTCTCTGGTGATGTCACAGTGTGACAACACTAGGAGAATGAGAAGACTGATTATTAAAAGCAGAAATAAATCATTCTGGTAATCAGCAGTGATGAGAGAGCTACAGTTCATCATCAAACGTACGTAGCTAAAACATCATTAATGGAATTCTTTAGTGTGGTGCCAGCTCTAAGTTAGAAATGCCAATGTCATTATTTACATTAATTTTGGAGAGCTCTCTCATTCCTGTGATGGATGCCATCATCCCTACAAGTTTATCAGGTACTTGGGAGAGTGGGGAGAAATCTATGTCAAGTGAAAAAGAGGGTACAAGGGGAAAAGAAAAAAAAGACAACAAAATAAATTACAGGACTCAAAAGATGACGATTTAAATTGGTCTGAAAAAGGGATCCCTGCAGAGTAGAAGATCCTGCCTGAGGAGTGAGATCTTCTGGTGCATCAGTGAACCTTAGATTCAGGCCAGTCATACACATCTGGCATGAAGGATTCGTATTCGTAGGTCCAAACCTTTGAGCGAATGTAACGGTTCTTGTCTGCAGGTTCAGGGTAATGGAAAGCCATGTTGTTTGCATACAAAAATTCCATCACCTGGAAAGTTAAATCATCATGGAGTTTGTGCCTTTGAATACATAAACATAACATCCCCACTTCCACTGCGATATCTTCAGGAGTCACAAACTGGATTAAGACAAACACCAAGATCTTTTTACAATTCTTGAATGCCTTTACCAGGGATCTGAAAACTTAGGACCATAATTTTGGCCCATCATGATTGTCAAAACTGCAACATCCAACAAACCCAAGATTTTTCTAAGTGTCTCTTATTAAAAGCACAAAGGACTGGGAATTTTGTGCCCAAGCACTTGAGTGTTCAAGGGTCATATTGTGTAATTCAGCAAGTTAATGTGACATAAACCAGTTTTAGTACAGTCTGCTTTTATGCTTTGTACTCACCTTGACAGCAATATAAATAGAAACTTCCCTGATATTAGACAGTGGAGGATAAAGTCTTCCTTGTGCAAGTTCTTCATCAGTCAACTGTTCTGTCAGTGCCTGAGTTAGAAAAACAGAATCACACAGAATCCCAGAACTATCCAGATTGGAAAAGCCCTTTCAGATCATGGAGTTCAACCATGAACCCAACACTGACAAGTCCCCGACTGACCCATGTCCCTCAGCACTATGTCTACACGACTCTTCAATCCCTCCAGGATGGGGACTCCACCACTGCCCTGGGCAACCCCTTCCAATGCCTCAGAACCCTTTCAGCAAAGAAATTCTTCCTCACATCCCATCTCAACTGCCCTGGCCACAACTGGAGCCCATTTCCTCTTGTCCTGTCCCTTGGTCCTTGGTTGAACAGACCCACCCCCACCTCTCTCCACCCTCCTCCAAGGGACTTGCACAGAGCCACAAGGTCTCCCCTCAGCCTCCTTTTCTCCAGGCTCAACACCCCCAGTTCCCTCAGCCACAAGGGAACTCAGCACACTTGTGCTCCAGACCCTTCCCCAGCTCCGTTCCCTTCTCTGGACACGCTCCAGCACCTCCATGTCCTTCTTGGACTCAGGGGCCCAACACTGAACCCAGCACTCCAGCTGCGGCCTCACCAGTGATTCCCAGTGCAGGGGGAAGAGAACTTCCCTGCTCCTACTGGCCACACTGGTGCTGATCCAAGCCAGGATGCCCTTGGCCACCTTTGCACTCTGCTGACATGTTCAGCCAATGTGAAAACAAGCAAGTTCTATTTACTGCATCCCGAATGGGAACAATAACATGCTAAAACACCTGAGAGAAATGAGTTACAGCGTTCTTACTATTAGAGTGCTCCCAAAACACCAGAATAAGGCAGTCAAAATCTCAACATTCACAAAGATCAGCTCTGCAATCTGTGCCTGTATCAGCTAATTCTGCTTGTAAGCATTTAGCAAAATAAGATCCTATTTTTTTGAAGGCTGAACTACCCATTAATCATGGAAATGGTAAGAAAGTCTTAAGAAAACCTTAAGAGTTACAACAAGATTTGACAAACTGCCCATCATGTCATTCACTGTCACGTCAGAAGCCACAGCCTCCTCTGCTTCCACACTTACCTTAGCAGCCTCTAGGAAAACCTTGTCACTAATATGTCGAACGCTGCTGAGGATCACGGCGAGAGCCACGCCTGCAATAAAATTATTGCCAATTTAGGACCACATCATTTTCAAATATGCAGCCTGCTGCTGAGAAGCTGCAAGTCATCTCAACTGTTATTTTTTTTTTAAATCTGCCCATAGATTTCTACACATGTTTGTGAAACTATTATCATGTGTGCTAGTTATTTATCCTAATAGGTGGCTTTTCACAGAATCCCAGGATCACAGAAAGTTGGGGATTGGAAGGGACCT
>NW_010291747.1:9992-10254 GCF_000700745.2 Antrostomus carolinensis | reverse complement strand
TCAGTCGGGGAGGCGGTTTTAATCCAGCAGCTTTTAGTTCCATCAGTAACACAGTGTGGGCTGGAGGCTGCACGCGCCGTCCACCCAAGAGCCTACAGAGCTTTGCTGCCTGCACGCTGCTGTGACTCCAACCCCACGTGCAGCCACCCAAACCACGGCAGCCATCAGCCCAGGCTGGAGCAGGAGCTGGGATGAGGCCACCAGCTCCATGTCCCTCCCAATCCCCACCCAGCCCAGGCTGGGGCTGGAGCTCGGTTTAGAC
>NW_010291747.1:9305-9912 GCF_000700745.2 Antrostomus carolinensis | reverse complement strand
CAGCCCAGGCTGGAGCTGGAGCTGGGATGAGCCCACCAGTTCCACCAGCTCCCAATCCCCACCCAGCCCAGGCTGGAGCTGGGATGAGCCCACGAGCTCCATGTCCCTCCCAATCTCCACCCAGCCCAGGCTGGAGCAGGAGCTGGGATGAGCCCACCAGTTCCACCAGCTCCCAGTCCCTCCCTCCAGACCCAGGGAGAGGAGTCCACATTTTCCAGCAAGCATTTCTGGGAAGCCATCCAAGACCAGCGAGCAGTCTCCCTGCTCTCCCCCCTCCTCCAGACCCTTCCCTCACCCTCCTTTTGCCCAAAGCCAGGGTGAGGAGACTGCCTTTTGCTTTTGGGGTGCAACAACACTCCCAATGCAAGACTCACGGGGTTCACCCCCCGTTTGTGGACACCACGGGGCTGGTGGGGCTCCCTTCCAGCCACCCCAGCACTTGGAAAATTCCATGAACCCCAAAGCCCTTATGGGCTGAGACAAAGCAGAGGAGCCAAGTAAAATAATCACATTGCAAATGATTTCAGTGGGAGAGAAAGGGAGGCTGCGATAGGAAACGCTCTGGGGCCAGCTGCTGACAGGAAGGACAGCCTGCTCCCCTGGGGAC
>NW_010291747.1:2258-9021 GCF_000700745.2 Antrostomus carolinensis | reverse complement strand
CGGGCAGGGGGGTTTGGACTGGATGAGCTTTCAGGTCCCTTCCAACCCAAACCATTCTGTGATTGTATGACGTGCAGTGATCCCCGTAACGAGCAGATCTCACCCCAGACCCTGAGAATTCCCCTTTTGGCATCTGGATCACTCCATCACCCTTCTGGGGCTGACTGAGCAGCTCTGAGCAGCGCGGTGCCGCCCTGTCCTTCAGCAAGAGCTGCCCACGGGCACTCACACACAGTTTGCAGTTCCCTCACCCTCAGCTGGGAGCCACAAGCTCCTGCTGAGCTGGATGGGTGCGTTAACTGGACATGGAGCTACTGGAGCCAGTGCAGAGGGGGCCACCAGGATGATGCCAGGGCTGGAGCAGCTCTGCTGTGAGGACAGGCTGAGAGAGTTGGGGCTGTTCAGCCTGGAGAAGAGAAGGCTCCAGGGAGACCTTCTAGTGGCCTCCCAGTACCTGAAGGGGCTCCAGGAAGGCTGAGGAGGGACTTTGGCCAAGGGCAGGGAGTGACAGGACGAGGGGTGATGGCTTGAAAGTGGCAGAGGGGAGATGGAGCTGAGATGTGAGGAAGAAATTGTTTGGTGTGAGGGTGGTGAGACAGTGTCCCAGGTTGCCCAGAGAAGCTGTGGCTGCTCCTCCCTGGAAGTGTTGAAGGCCAGGCTGGATGAGGCTTTGAACAACCTGGTCTAGTGGAAGGTGTCCCTGCTCTATCCCCTCCCACACCCACGGCAGCGATCTCCACGCCAGTTGGGTGAGGGCAGAGGCTGTGTCTATATAAGGGAAGGCAGCTGAAGGACTCCACAGCACTCAGAAAACCCCAGCTTCCCCTTCAGTCCCCTTCAACCTACACAAACACGTTTTTTTAAGAGTGACAACAGCAAACAACACCAGGAACATGAGTACAGTCAGCAACAAGACAGACAACGTGTTGTGGTTTAACCTCAGCTCACACCCAAGCACCACACAGCCGCTCACTCCCCCCCGGTGGGATGGGGGAGAGAATCAGGAGAGAGAAAACTCGTGTGTTGAGATAAAGACAGTTTAGGAGGTGAAGCAAACCAAGGAACCCTCCACTCTGCTCTCCTGACACCCCACCTGCAGTGCTGCCTCCAGTGCTGGGGCCACCAACAGCACAAGGCCATGGACCTACTGGAGCCAGTGCAGAGGAGGCCACCAGGATGATGCGAGGGCTGGAGCAGCTCTGCTGTGAGGACAGGCTGAGAGAGTTGGGGCTGTTCAGCCTGGAGAAGACAAAGCTCTGGGGTTTGCCCTCACCCACCAGCCTCCAGCCCCTCATCCACGCTCTGCAGTCAGCCCAGCAAGGTGGGCGGCCGCGCCGCGAGGGTCTGTAGAGCTGGAGATGAGGCTGCACGAGGGCAGAATGAATTAAAAAAAACAATTTAAATATCCCACTTTCATATCAATTTAAATCTAAATGTAAAGTAGATTCAAAGCATTAAAGTGACTTTACAACTGTCCCTTGTCACCTTCCCGCAGGGAAAAGGCTGCGCTGAGCGCGGTGCTCAGCACGGTGCTCTCTGCAACGTGGGCAGCCGCCCTGTCACCTCCCTGCCTTGTCACCTCCCTGCCCTGTCACCTGTCACCTCCCTGCCCTGTCCAGGGGAGAAATTACACCGACACGTACTGAAGCCACTCTGCAGCTTATCTCACGCGATGAAATGCTGGATGGAGGCGCCACTGACATTTCCTGAGATATTTTGTGTATTTAAAGGATTTTTTATTTGGGATTTCTGCCCAGCTACCTATGAGCAGAGGAACCCAACCACTATTCACACACACACATATACATATTTTATATATACATACAGTCACAGAATCCCAGACTGGGTTGGGTTGGAAGGGACCTGAAAGCTCATCCAGTCCCAACCCCCCTGCCAGCAGCAGGGACACCTTCCACTAGACCAGGTTGCTCAAAGCCTCATCCAACCTGGCTGAGAACACTTACAGGGAGGAGCAGCCACAGCTTCTCTGACCAACCTGGGACACTGGCTCACCACCCTCACACCAAACAATTTCTTCCTCACATCTCAGCTCCATCTCCCCTCTGACACTTTCAAGCCATCACCCCTCGTCCTGTCACTCCCTGTCCTTGGCCAAAGTCCCTCCCCAGCCTTCCTGGAGCCCCTTCAGGTACTGGGAGGCCACTAGAAGGTCTCCCTGGAGCCTTCTCTTCTCCAGGCTGAGAGACTTCTCAGGCAGCCACCCCACCACCCTACCGAGATGAGAACAAAGAGGTAAAGGAACATCATCGCTGATGTCATGTGGCACAGATGACCTCCAAGTTTAGAACTAATAATATAACGTTTCAACATTAAAAATCAAATCAAATCCCTTCAGCTCAACACCTTTCCCTGCAACACATTTACTGTGTCACACACCCTTTCTAGACCGTCCTTCCCAGGACGTCCACTCCTCACCTGCCACTTCATGTGGAGCCACAAACACTTCAGATACACACGAGCTACGACAGAAAATGGCTGGTGAAGGCCAGAAAACCCTGGCTGGAGGAGTCCAGGCATTGCCAACACCTCAGAAAGCATCACCAACACCCCAACAAGCGTCACCAACCACCAACAAGCATCGCCAACACCTCAGAAAGCATCACCAACACCCCAACAAGCGTCACCAACACCCCAACAAGCATCACTGATGCCCCAGAAATCATCACCAACACCCCAACAAGCATCACCAACACCCCAACAAGCATCACCAACACCCCAACAAGCATCACCAACACCCCAACAAGCATCACCAACACCCCAACAAGCATCACCAACACCCCAACAAGCATCACCAACACCCCAACAAGCATCACCAACACCCCAACAAGCATCACCAACACCCCAACAAGCATCACCAACACCCCAACAAGCATCACCAACACCCCAACAAGCATCACCAACACCCCAACAAGCATCACCAACACCCCAACAAGCATCACCAACACCCCAACAAGCATCACCAACACCCCAACAAGCATCACCAACACCCCAACAAGCATCACTAACCACCAACAAGCATTGCCAATGCCCCAACAAGCTTCACCAACACCCCAACAAGCATCACTGATGCCCCAGAAATCATCACCAACACCCCAACAAGCATCACCAACCACCAACAACCAACACCCCAACAAGCATCACCAACCACCAACAACCAACACCCCAACAAGCATCACCAACCACCAACAACCAACACCCCAACAAGCATCACCAACCACCAACAACCAACACCCCAACAAGCATCACCAACCACCAACAACCAACACCCCAACAAGCATCACCAACCACCAACAACCAACACCCCAACAAGCATCACCAACCACCAACAACCAACACCCCAACAAGCATCACCAACCACCAACAACCAACACCCCAACAAGCATCACCAACCACCAACAACCAACACCCCAACAAGCATCACCAACCACCAACAACCAACACCCCAACAAGCATCACCAACCACCAACAACCAACACCCCAACAAGCATCACCAACCACCAACAACCAACACCCCAACAAGCATCACCAACCACCAACAACCAATCACCAACACCCCAACAAGTGTCACCAACACCCCAGAAAGCATCACCAACACCCCAACAAGCATCACTAACCACCAACAAGCATTGCCAATGCCCCAACAAGCTTCACCAACACCCCAACAAGTGTCACCAACACCCCAACAAGCATCACCAACACCCCAGAAAGCATCACCAACCACCAACAAGCTTCACCAACACCCCAACAAGTGTCACCAACACCCCAACAAGTGTCACCAACACCCCAGAAAGCATCACCAACCACCAACAAGCTTCACCAACACCCCAACAAGTGTCACCAACACCCCAACAAGTGTCACCAACACCCCAGAAAGCATCACCAACCACCACTGCCCCAGCTACTCCCTGCCCCGTCCCAGCCTGACACGCCTGGTCACTCCTCCCGCTCTTTGGCAGGACATCACGGCTCTCAGCTGCTCCACGGCGCTTCCCACCCCATCCTCAGCAGGGAACAGATTGCTGGATGCTGGTGATTCAGAGGAGCAAAGCCCCGGTGCTGTCAGGAAACACTCGGCTCATCAAACACTCGGCTCATGAGACACTCTGCTCAGGACTTTCCCCAACAACCATCCTGCAGCCTCCGAATTTCTAGAGAATCACAACTTGCAGGGCCCTCTGCTCGTTCCACTGTGTCAGATGACAAACCATATTTATTCTCCTTGGCCTGATGCCACCTGGGATTTTTCCAATCAAGGAGAAAGTGCCAAGATATGCCCACGGATACACGGAGGCTCATGAAGGGTCTTTGTGATCCAAGGGCTGGAGCAGCTCTGCTGTGAGGACAGGCTGAGAGAGTTGGGGCTGTTCAGCCTGGAGAAGAGAAGGCTCCGGGGAGACCTTCTAGTGGCCTCCCAGTACCTGAAGGGGCTCCAGGAAGGCTGGGGAGGGACTTTGGCCAAGGGCAGGGAGTGACAGGACGAGGGGTGATGGCTTGAAAGTGGCAGAGGGGAGATGGAGCTGAGATGTGAGGAAGAAATTGTTTGGTGTGAGGGTGGTGAGCCAGTGTCCCAGGTTGCCCAGAGAAGCTGTGGCTGCTCCTCCCTGGAAGTGTTTGTGGCCAGGTTGGATGAGGCTTTGAGCAACCTGGTCTAGTGGAAGGTGTCCCTGCTGATGGCAGGGGGGTTGGGACTGGATGAGCTTTCAGGTCCCTTCCCACCCAACCCAGTCTGGGATTTATGATTTTAACCACATCACCCAGCACACTGCAGACGTCCCAAGGACCCAGCCCACTTTTTCCTTATCCCCTTAACATCTCAAACAGATCTAAGGAGCAGGAACCACCACACTACAACGAGGTGCCCAAGTTTAATCTCCAACATGGCCCAAGTTGGCACACACTGAGCACGGCTTTAACTGCCACAGGCTGTGCAGAAGCTTCCTCCAGCGTGTCTGTCTGTGGGTGCTGGTCCGTGCTGGGGCAGCACCTCCTTTCCCAAGGTCACCACAGATATCCTCATCCACACAAGTATCTAACACATCACCAGATGTAGCGTTTACACTCCTGGCCTCACTGATAACCCATAACTCCTGCAGATAATCACTGCATAAATTGGCAGGGGTCTCATTCTCCTCCTGAGGAAGCAAAGCGGAGCAGTCTACCCTTGGTGAGCCACGTGTCACCTCGCGCACTGTCTGACCTCCTTCCAAACTAGGTCTGCTAAATTCACATTTATCTCACCCAGGAGCTCATCTCTCCTCATTTCTAATCACCTGCCTTTCCACAGGAACCTCTGCTGTGCCTGTCCAGCTGCTGACCACATCCAAAGCACCATCCAACGCACGGCTGCCTCACCGACAACGCTCAGACCACGTGTGAATCCACGAGAACCGCGGTTCCACCTGTTTCTAAATACAACTCATGATGGATCCTCTCACTGGTACCCCCGCTGCCTCCACAGCAGCTCCTCCAGAAGAAGCTGAAGTAAACAATTGTCCTCCAGCTTCACCCGTGATGAACAGAGATGTTGTGTTGGACGGCGAGCACAGGACACTATCCCCACTCTCTGCTCGGCCACAGACGCAGCAGCAGCTGCACTGACCGACTGTCCCACCTCTGTGCTCCCACATCCTCTCACTGGTACCCCCGCTGCCTCCACAGCAGCTCCTCCAGAAGAAGCTGAAGTAAACAATTGTCCTCCAGCTTCACCCGTGATGAACAGAGATGTTGTGTTGGACGGCGAGCACAGGACACTATCCCCACTCTCTGCTCGGCCACAGACGCAGCAGCAGCTGCACTGACCGACTGTCCCACCCCTGTGCTCCCACCACCCATCGGTGTGACCTCCAGCCACGCCAGAGATGCACACACTGCACCATGGTGGGTCAGTTCAACCAAGGAGCAAGGGACAGGACAAGAGGAAATGGGCTGAAGTTGTGGCCAGGGCAGTTGAGATGGGATGTGAGGAAGAATTTCTTTGCTGCAAGGGTTCTGAGGCATTGGAAGGGGTTGCCCAGGGCAGTGGTGGAGTCCCCATCCCTGGAGGTAGATCTACAAGACATGTAGATGTGGTGCTGAGGGACATGGTTTAATGGGCACAGTGGTGTTGGGTTCATGATTGGACTCCATGATCTTGAAGGTCTTTTCCAACCAAAATGACTCTGTGATTCTAATTCACTACAGGCTTTTCCAGGTTTCAATTAAGAGATGCTCACCTCAGCTCTCCAACCATGAGATGCACGACTGCAGGTATCCAACACACCACCAAGACAAGAAATATCAGGGGTGGGTCCCTAAAACAAGGTCACAAGTCTTGTCCCAGTTTGAAAGAGCAACGTTGCCGCAGTTTTGGAGCAGAGTTGACTTGGGTGCTACCAAGAGAACTGGTGTGCACGAGACCAGCCAGCGCTGCCCGCGGTCACACGCAGAGGAACCCGGGTTCGTCCCAGGGTCTGCGGGAGGTTCAAGATCCAGCGCTGCGTCACGGCTCTGATTCCCTGGATCAGAAGCTGTCCAGGACCAGGACGGGGGGAACAGAACCTGCAGAACAACACTGGCCCTTCTCTCGGCTTTGATGCCAGAAAGGTTCATCTTCAGAGAGGATGAGACTCCACCAGATCATATCCTGGGCTGCACCCAGAGCAGCATGGGCAGCAGGTGGAGGGAGGGGATTCTGCCCCTCTGCTCCGCTCTCCTCAGCCCCCACCTGCAGTGCTGCCTCCAGTGCTGGGGCCACCAACAGCAC
>NW_010291747.1:601-1845 GCF_000700745.2 Antrostomus carolinensis | reverse complement strand
TTGTGACTGGATGAGCTTTCAGGTCCCTCCCAACCTGAACCAGTCTGTGATTCGGTGGTTCTATGAGAAGCACATCTCAGACATCTCTGGTTTGGGGAGGAAGCTGCTGCACAGAGAAGAGGTGAGCAGCCTGACTAGCTCTCTGCTCCACTTCCTACACCCCACCCACAACACAAAAACACGTCTAATGAAGAGAGACAGAGAAACTCAGTTTCTCCTCCCCAAAAAAACTTCCTGCTGCGTTGTCTTGATCAAAAAGCTTCAGAAACAGAAAAATACCGTGCAAGACCATCTGAATCTCCATTACAAGGCAGCAGCAGCTGCCAAAGACACAGGCTGCTCCCTGCGAACCGACACGTGGCACTTCTGAGCCTCACCATAAACAAAAAACCCGTGTGGAGAAAAGGCCTCTGCTCTGGGGAGACCCAGGGCCCTGGTGTGTGTCTCCTCCACACACCCCGACCTCCAGCGCCTGCCCCTTCTCCCCAGGAACCACTGCCACCTTCACCAAACCCCTGCCCGCCTCCCCTTTTACCAGCTGCAGAACAGGAAGGGATGAGCACGCCTGGGATCCCAGAAAAACACATTCCTAGAAGCAGGAGGATCCCTGCCCCGAGGCACTCGCAGGTTCTCAGTGTTGGGTTTGACATTAACAAGAGCATTTAGTGGTCAAAAGGGTTTTGAGCCGCAGAGAGGAAAAGAGAAGCAGCCCGGCCCCGGGAGGCTTCACAGCACCGCGGTGGAGAGAGGTGGAGGAGAAGCTCCAGAGCCGCCCTGCTGCTGCTCTCATGGAAAGAAATCAAGAGACATTCGCAAAATTCTCACTGGCAGTAAACAAAATATTCCTAAGGGATGGAGAATCTGGTCACAACATGTGTTTCAGGCTGATGCTTCCTCCTCACGTTCACCCACCTTCCCGAAACTGTGACACGGGTGTGACGCAGCCGCGCAAACACCGGCCACCCGCCCGGCCACGGTCACAGCAACAGGAGCTACAAGGGCAATGAAATCCAGTTGGACATGGGAGCATCTCCTGGAAGGGGAGAAACAACCAGACCAGAGTGTTGGACCAGTCGTGCTGATTTATCCCACAGGGGTATTGCTCCAAGGACCATCCCACACGGATACAATCCCAGAATGGCCTGGATTGGAAAAGTCCTTTGAGATCATGGAGTCCAACCATGAACCCAACACTGACAAGTCCCCAACTAACCCATGTCCCTCAGCACTATGTCTACACGACT
>NW_010291747.1:0-478 GCF_000700745.2 Antrostomus carolinensis | reverse complement strand
CCTGTCCCTTGGTCCTTGGTTGAACAGACCCCCCCCCACCTCTCTACACCCTCCTCCAAGGGACTTGCACAGAGCCACAATGTCTCCCCTCAGCCTCCTTTTCTCCAGGCTCAACACCCCCAGTTCCCCCAGCCACAAGGGAACTCAGCACACTTGTGCTCCAGACCCTTCCCCAGCTTCCATATAAAGAGAAGAATCACCCAGTACGGGGTAGAGAGAATTTTCCATCTCATCTTAAGCAACATCGCAGGTCTACAACCTCAGGAGATGAGCCCGTGGAAAGCTTTACACTGAGATGCTTCTTGTGCCGCATTTAGACCGTCTCAAAGCACCATCCCACTCAGTGACCTTTGGGATGAGGATCTGCCGACCGCAGGAGACAGCCGCAGGGGAGGCTGCTGGTACACACCCACCCACCCAAGCTCCACAGCCACAGGAAACAGCCTCGGAAAGAGGCGCAGGGCAGGGAGAAGCCAGA
>NW_010291746.1:0-2262 GCF_000700745.2 Antrostomus carolinensis | reverse complement strand
CCCCAACATTCTGTGATTCTGTGAATTAATCTGGCTTTATACTATATCGGCCAAAAAAATAAAACAACTGGTGCCAGAGTATTTTTGAAATTACAGGGGAAAAAAAAAAAAAAAAATAAAGGCAAACAACAGCAGTGTAATGTCAGTGTTTGGCTTAGTAAGTCAGAGTTTATATTCCTAACAAAACCTAGAATACTGCCACTATGAACAACAGCAGTGTCCCTAAATGAGCCACGAAAGCAAATCCTTGAAAATCGTGAAGCTCTATAAATTAGCCACATTCAGTTCAGACACATTAAAAATCAATGCAGAGAAGCAACATATTCTGTTCAGGACTGCATACAAGCTAGCACTAAAGTCTTCAACTTTCCCATCTTGAACAGTTTTATTCTAAAACCATCTCCCACAATTATTTTTCTATGTAAATGTATTTCAGTATTCCCCATTTTACTTAAAAATATATATATGCCAATTATGAAAGAGTTATTCTCTCACAGACTTTGTCCTACAGATTTCAGCTCTCCTGGGACCTAAATTTGAAGGTTTCATAAACTATATTTTGAATAATGCATCAAAAACACACTTACTACCCATTTATCAGAAATTTACACACTAGATAAACAGACTAATGCACTTGAAGATTGATGCAAATAAACTGGATAATGTCCAGAGGAGAAGAACAAGTGAGGTTAGAGACCTAGAGAACATGAGCCATGAGAGAAGCTTTTAGGAATTAGGTCTATTTAAAACTCAAACTGCCTATGGGGAGAAGCGATCACAGCATTCAAACATGTGAAAGGTTGCTACCAAGAAGAAACAAATCAGATGTTCTCCACACCCACTAAAGAAAACACAGGCACCTATAGGCTTGGACTGTGCTAAAAGATTCAGATTATACTGAATCGGAAACACTTTTCAACCAGAAAGTTAGTGAATCACCCAAAAGGAGTTATGAATTCTTCATCACTGGAGGCTTTCAACAACCAGCTAAAACAACCATCGGTGAAAGTCCCAGCCCTGGGAAGGAGAGCTCAACCAGGCAGGTGCCTTTTGGCCTCTGCTCTCTGACAGACTGCAGCAGTCTAAGAGGAGATTCTGACAGTCATCAACACAAACTCACAACCTACAAGTGGGCCAGGGAAAACAAACTTACTTAAAATTCCTCTCCCAGAAATAAACTCCTCTCCCTGTGCCCTGGTGCCTGACTGCCTGCCAGGAGGTGAGCAGCATTGCACGAGGTGCTGATAAACCACGAGAACTTCTCCCCAACTCACGGAACAGCAGAGGTGAAGCTCCTCCATTCAATTCAGAGATACTTCTGCCTCAGTCAAGTGAGGAAACACTGACAGCACTGGAAAGCTTCAGCTGTACACAAACTGTCAGCCACCTACAGAAGAAAACGCTTTTTATCCTGTTCTGCTGTGTTTGTATCTGGAAAATCGTGGATACATCAAAAGCCAATCCAGAAAACATGTTAGTTTTCCAACAAGCCATTTTTTGGTACTAAAAAGACAGAAGTGTCACAGCAAAATAGTTTATGGGAAAATTCATCCTTCCTCCCATAACTGTCCTGGGTTTGGGGGGGTTTTTTGTTTTGTTTTGAGAAAAAACTTTAACAATGACATTTTTCTCCTTTAATGAAAAATTCTGTTACGTTTTTTCCTATTCGACTCTAATGTTACAAAGACCATTTAGAACTGTTGAGAATGTATCAATGTGACTGGCTCAAACTTAAACATCTTAATTACTTATTTTCTAGTCAGGAGACTTCTAAAGCACATCCAGTTGATACTCTGCTTTCATCACTTCCAGTCATAAGTCTCAAATTTCTAGTCAAACAAATACTCGGTGCTCAAATTTACCATCATCTGATGGTCTACATCTTTACATTCACAAAGGAAGATTAACATTTACTAATAGTGAGTAAATTTTTCAAAGGCTGATAAAGACAAACAGAAAAATGCCAACCTGTAAACAGAGGACAGAAAAAATTCTATCTAAAAAAAGAAGTTTTCTAAAAAAGGCAACTATCACTTGGGGAATCAATTACAAACACACACACACTTTTACCCTTAAAGCTTGGCCAACAAAAGCTGAGGGTCTAAAATGCCCAATAAAATCAGCAGCTAAGTGATCTGTCTTCTATAAAACCGCAAATCAAATAACTTGCTTCTCTATACACCAGTGTCTTGTACCAATCAACAGCAATTCAGTCCTGGTGTGATTAACTCATGAAGGGGAAAGGGATCTGGGAGTCCTGGT
>NW_010291745.1:0-2015 GCF_000700745.2 Antrostomus carolinensis | reverse complement strand
CAGTGTTGGGTTAATGATTAGACTTGATGATTGTGAAGGTCTTTCCAATCGAGGCAATTCTGGGATTCTCTGGGATATCTCAGCTGGGATCCATGGCCTTTGTGTTGATGTCCTGCTCCTTTCACTGTGGCAAGTGTGGGCTCTTATTTGAGGTTCCCCTGACCAGGATTCATCTTGTTCTTTGAAGAAAAGTCCTAATAAACACCCTAAAGATGAGGACTGAACCCATCTCTGATAAATTATCATGGTAGAAGAAAAACTTGGAGCTGACTAATGCTCTGAGATGTCCTTGGTGAAAAAAGAAAGAGCATCTTGGAGGTGCAGGGTTGAATTTGAAGTCACTGGATACATTTTGGGGTTAATCTGTAGGAAAACACTAAAAGTTCATACTTCACCTTCTTCCAGTGGGACGATGAGACGGACATGACGAAGATGGAGGAGTGTGTCCGTTCCATCCACATGGATGGGTTGGTATGGGGAGCTTCCAAACTGGTTCCAGTAGGTTATGGCATTAAGAAACTTCAAATCCAATGTGTTGTGGAGGATGAAAAAGTCGGGACAGATATCCTGGAGGAGGAGATCACCAAGTTTGAAGACTACGTAAGTTTTTCAGCGAGTTTTGTCATGTTGTGATTTTGAACTAAGATTTATTTGCAGATTTTGTCAAACTTTGGGTTTTTGGAGGGTTTTTTTTAAAGAAAACCACATGGAATTGCTGGTGTCCATCTGCTGAGACACTGAAATATTTAAATAGATCTATTTTTTTAAAGCTGGTTGCTGCAGATATCTTCCAAATCTTTTTTGTAGACCCAATTTTACAGGCTCTTCCTGCTCATCCAACCCCCACCAACTTCATAATTTGACCAACTCCTGCTTTGACCCTCAGCCTGGGCAACACCAGGGTAGACACACACATTAAATCTTGGTGTCTCCATCCCCATCCTTCCTCCTTCCATGGAAATTCCAGGTGCTCCAGCCCTGTGCTGGGTAATATCCAGGCCCAGTAAAGCTCCCAGTTGCTGTTGGGAGAACAATGTGCCTAAAATCTGTTTTTATTAATTTTTCCAACTTTTTTTGCTTATCTTTAGAGTAAATCAAGAACTTTTTGCTCTTTCATCTTAACATTATTAGAAAATGTTAATATTTCTATTTTTCATAGGCTGGATTGTGTCAGATTAATGCAGTAATTAGCATCCTGTCATGATTAATCTTTCTAGGATAATTAAATAACTCATTAAACATCCTCTTAACAAAGCTGGGGAGCTGACCTAAGAGATCTAAGCCAAGCTCAATCTATTTTGAGCACTGATAAAGTTTGAAATGAACATCTGAAAACATCTCAGTGACCTTGAGCTCCTGTTTTTGTTCCGTTTCAGGTGCAGAGCGTTGACATCGCTGCTTTCAACAAGATCTAGAAGCCAAACTGTGTATCCTCTCTTAAAACTGGTAATTAATAAAGATCCAAGATTGGGAGTGCAAATTTGGATGATGGTTTTTCTCTACCAAGTGTAACTTCTCCAAAGTGATTTGTTGTTGAGATTTGGAGATATTTTCCTTCTTTTATTCCCTTCAGAAAAGGAAAGGTCTTGAGAGAGGTGGGAGCTACATTTTTGGGGTTGGAATGAAGGTCTGAGCACACTAAGGGTGTTTGTTCTCTCACCTTTCCCAGGATGAATCACTGGGAAACGTTCAGGAATTGCTGGTGTGGAGCTGAATTTCCTCCCTCATTTCCCCTTGGTGCTCTTGATGTCCTGCACAGGTCACTTCAGCTGATGGTTTGGTTCTGGGGAGCTGGTGCTCATGGCACCGAGCCTGACAAGATTCCAGCAGCATTTGGCCAAGGCCCTCAGGGACATGGTGTGAATGTTGGGCTTGTCCTGTGCAGGGACAGGAGTTGGACTCCATGATCCTTGTGGGTCCCTTCCAACTCACAACATTTGATGATTCTCTGCTGGAGTGGCCTGTGGAAAGGGAAGGTGGCATTTGCCAACCATGTCCTGGGCTGCACCCAGAGC